>NC_085873.1:48009553-48014553 GCF_034702125.1 Engraulis encrasicolus | reverse complement strand
AGAGAGAGAGAGAGAGAGAGAGAGAGAGAGAGAGAGAGAGAGAGAGAGAGAGAGAGAGAGAGAGAGAGAGAGAGAGAGAGAGAGAGAGAGATAGATAAAGAGAGAGAGAGAGAGAGAGAGAGAGAGAGAGAGAGAGAGAGAGAGAGAGAGATAGAGAGACAGATAGAAACAGGGAGAGAGAGAAACTTTAATCAAGATAAATTCTATACTTAGTTTGGTAGTGTTTCAGTGTTTGGCTGGCTGTTCAAAAAGCAATGTTTCAAATGTTTCAGCTCTGGATCTTTGACTATAACACACTGTAACACACTATACACATACACATACACACACAGACACATAAAATAACACCTCTACGCAACAAATTGACAGAGTAAAGACACATTTCTGTCATCATTTAATCACATGACTGCACAGTAGGCTGGTTGATTTTTAGTGTTGCTGTGTGAAGCCTAACCGCACGAATAGACCAGGCGCGATGCGATTCAAGCGACAGAGCGATACGCGCGATTGAAGAGACTATAGTATGTCCGTTACAAGCAGAAGGCGAAGCATTCAAACATTCCCATTGGCAGTGGTCACTGACCTCTCTACAGTCATTGGCTGTCGCTGTTTGTCGCCGAACCGCGTCATAGAAAGTCGAAAGGATTTCAACTTCAAACTGTCACGCTCGTTGCGTTAATCGCTCTAGTCTCCAGAATTTGTCTCGCGACTCAATACAAAGTCAAATACTTCCGTCGCTCGCCTCGCTCTTGTCGCGGTAGGTGTATTTGTGCGGATATGTTGTAGCCCAGTGGTTCTTAACCTTTTTTTCTTAATGCACCCCCTTACCTGTACCAAAGACAAGCCGCGCACCCCCAACCCAAACTTCTACACTTGTATAGGTACTAAAAATTATTAATTGCAATGATTCTTGCTTAAGACACTAAACAATATCATAATGCAGGGCTATTCAATTAGAATTTCATCTGGGCCACATTTCCAAACCAAGAACTGCAGTCGGGCCACACATTTTCAGACATCACGACCACTGAAATGACACTTAAAATCAGTAGTCCACAAACAAATTTTAAACATGTTCCTCTAACCTAAAACTTAACCACATTGAATGTGAATGTATAAAACAAGCAGAAGATTCGCAAGCAATAATGTGTTGTACTGCAGTAACAAAACTGAAATGTACACTGCTTCAGTTGGGGGCCATGCCTGGGCCGCATGTGGACTGCATCTGGGCCGCATGTGGCCCTCGGGCCTCCAATTGAATAGCCCTGTCATAATGCCTTTACATGGGGACCAAAACATGCATTAGTTTGGTTTTGATTTGGACTAATTATAATGTTTGCAAGCTGAGTTTTGGTCAAACTCAACACAAACTAAATTCTGTGCACCCCCTGAAATCTCTGGCGGACCCCCAGGGGGTGCCCGCACCCCAGGTTAAGAACTACTGTTGTAGTCCAATCTTGAGGCTCTGGGGACCTTGACTAGCACTCTTTTGTTGCCATCTTTGAAGACCGGGAACTGAACTGCACAAAATCTTACCCAAGGGTGGCAATCTGAGCTTCATTGTTACTTTTGTTACCTTTCTTGCTGTGTGTGTGTGCGTGCGTACGTGCCTTTTGCATGTGTGTGCGTGTGTGCGTGTGTGCGTGTGTGTGTGTGCGTGTGTGTGCGTGTGTGTGCGTGTGTGTGCGTGTGTGTGCTCGAGTGTGTGCTGCATTTTGTGTTTGTTGTGTTTGTGTGTGTGTGTGTGCGTGTGTGTGCGTGTGTGTGTGTGTGTGCGTGTGTGTGCGTGTGTGTGCGTGTGTGTGCGTGTGTGTGCGTGTGTGTGTGTGTGTGTGTGTGTGTGTGTGTGTTCTCGAGTGTGTGTGTGTGTACTGCATATAGGCAGTTTAGACCCGTGTGAGATTTGCCGTCTTTACTTCCCTCTCCTGGAAATGGGACTTGGCTCCTCTGCTCTGCACTGTGCTGTAACCGTCATCCTATGAAACCCTACACTCCTGCCCTGTGTGTGTGTGTGTGTGTGTGTGTGTGTGTGTGTGTGTGTGTGTGTGTGTGTGTGTGTGTGTGTGTGTGTGTGTGTGTGTGTGTGTGTGTGTGTGTGTGTGTGTGTGTGTGTGTGTGTGTGTGTGTGTGTGTGTGTGTGTGTGTGTTAGATGCCTGGCAGTTAAAGGTATGCATCGTGTCAAGTCTCTGGGGGGGGTAGATGGATATGCTGGGAGCATGGAGGGGCGTGTGTGTGTGTGTGCGTGCGTGTGTGTGTGCGGCCGCATCTAAATGTGTGTGAGGGGAGAGCGAGGGAGAGAGAGAGAGAGAGCGCAAGAGGCTCACACACACACGCAGCTGCTCATTCAGAGATGAGAAGAGAAGAGACGAGACGAGATGAGATGAGTGTGTGTGTGTCTCGTTCGGGAGAGTAGTCTCTACCCTGTCAAGCCGCTGGAGCACCATGAGCACTTAGACGCTACACACACACACACACACACACACACACACACACACACACACACACACACACACTGAAAACACTGATCATGAAGCATTCACACCGGACGGACTACCGGCTTTTAAGTAAGTTCTCCTTCCTTCTTAACTGGTTCATCATTTGGGTCCTGTGTGTGTGTGATTGTGTGTGGATTTTGTGTGATTGTGTGACTGTGTGTGTCACAGGTTGTCACTGTGACTTGGAAGTGTGTGAATTAGCTTTATTTAGTGGTGAGTTGACTAGGTTAGTGTGTTGTGTGCCTTGTTTCTTCCTCACTCCTCTTCCTTCTGTTGTTCTGTAAAGAACGACATGGCAGTGCCTCCTCATCTTTCCAGGAATTGTAATTCATTCTCTATATCGACCCCTATTTCACAGCTGGTATGTTTTTGAGGTGTGAGAACGCTTAGGTGATGGTTTATGTGTGTATTTGCACTTTGTGTGTGTGTGTGTGTATGTACGAAAAGAAAACTGGTAGTAGAGTAGGCAGGAGAAAAAGAAGAGAACACAGGGAGAATAGGGGCAAGAGAAAACAAAAGTGAGAAATAGCATTTTCTCTCCTCTTGTCCTCTTGTCTTTCCAAAACATTGCCACATCGTGTGACACGTGAGCGCCATACATGCCAATTGATACACTGTTGCTGTTTCTGTTTTTGACCAGTCTGAGTCTTCAGGTGGCTGTTTGACAACCTGTGTGAGTCTGAATGTCCTTGTTTACATTGAGACATTTAATTCAGAATTAACTCATTTTGAATTCTGAATAAAGCTTAATTCTGCTTTGGAAAGTCATGTTAACACTTCGCAATTCGGAATTAAATGAAAGATCAAAGTAAATTTCATTCAGAATTAAAACCATCATGTAAACTGCGGAAGAGTGTAAGCCCAAAATGTTTGTGAGACTGATGAGTGCTTCTTTATTCGTTTATTTTTCAAGTTTGAGTTTACTCATCGACAGAGTACCTTACTTACCAAAGCACCTTACTTACTGTAGTGCATCAGGAGGTGTTGAACGCACTTCTTGATGTATCTGTGTCTGAATCAGGGGTGCATTTCTCAACAGTGTCGTTGCTAACTAAGTTGGTAACTTACTTGGTTGCAATGCAATTTCCCATTGGCAACTTACTAAGTTGCTAATTGGTTAGCAACGACAATGCCGAGAAATGGGGTCCGGTGTCATTTGTTTTGTTTGTTTTTTTGTGTTTGTCGTTGAGTTTTTTCCACTGTAGTAGTCAGCCCTATCGTAGACGTCTCTGCCTTGGTGGGCTGTAATTGATGAAGGGATGGATGGATGAATGAAGGGATGGATGGATGGAGAGATCGTCGGAGGAGTAGAAAGGGGCGTTAGAGAGGAATGAAATGATAACTAATGAGTTTTCACAGAGTATCACGTGATTCCCTATCGTGCAAGCGCTCGCACGATTGGGTCACCAAAGCTTACAATGGTAAAAATATGGGTCCCTGAAGAAAAAGGTTGGGAACCACTGATTTAGAGGAGCGAGTGAATTTGCCCAGCAAGATCTGCTGTGATGGTGCGTTGCGTAATACAGTGTTGTGTTAAGTAATACGGACAGCCGTGGTGTAATGGTTTAAGAGTTGGACACACACACACACACACACACACACACACACACACACACACACACACACACACACACACACACACACACACACACACACACACACACACACACACACACACACACACACACACACACACACACACACACACACACTTTCGAGGGCTCTTCACCTGACCAAATGTTAGTTAGTTCAGATATCAATGTTGTTGAGTCTGATTTGAATGCTGTTGAGTCTGATTTTGCATTAGTTTTGCAAGTGATTTACTTGCTGCTACCATGATGTGCAAATCCCTGAGGTGTTGCCAGGTGTGTGTGTGTGTGTGTGTGTGTGTGTGTGTGTGTGTGTGTGTGTGTGTGTGTGTGTGTGTGTGTGTGTGTGTGTGTGTGTGTGTGTGTGTGTCTCTCAGAGAGAGAGAGAGAGAGAGAGAGACAGAGAGAGAGAGAGAGAGAGAGAGAGAGAGAGAGAGAGACAGAGACAGAGACAGAGACAGAGAGAGAGAGACAGAGAGAGAGAGAGAAAGAGACAGAGAGAAAGAGACAGAGAGGAAGAGACAGAGAGGAAGAGACAGAGAGAGACAGAGACAGAGAGAGACAGAGACAGAGAGAAAGAGAAAGAGACAGAGAGAAAGAGAAAGAGACAGAGAGAAAGAGACAGAGAGAAAGAGAAAGAGACAGAGAGAAAGAGAAAGAGACAGAGAGAAAGAGACAGAGAGAAAGAGACAGAGAGAAAGAGACAGAGAGAAAGAGACAGAGAGAAAGAGACGGAGAGAAAGAGACAGACAGAGACTCGTGTGACACTTTATTCTCAAGGTCATTCTCAGGACCATAAATAGTGGCAGGTGTCCAACGTCAACAACTAACTCGTCTCCTCCTCCTCTTCCTTTCCTTCTTGTCCAAAGACCCATTTCCCATTCCTTTTTCCTTACCCTGGCTGTTTCTCTTTAT
>NC_085873.1:47972053-48002053 GCF_034702125.1 Engraulis encrasicolus | reverse complement strand
ATGGAGAGAGACGGAGAGATGGAGAGAGACGGAGAGACGGACAGAGACAGAGAGAGAGACAGAGACAGGCGGGAGAGGATCTAGAGAGACGGAGAGAGACGGAGAGAGAGAGAGACGGAGAGAGAGAGAGACGGAGAGAGAGAGACAGACAGAGAGAGAGAGACAGACAGAGAGAGAGAGACAGACAGAGAGAGACAGAGAGAGACAGGGAGAGACAGGGAGAGACGGAGAGACGGACAGAGACAGAGAGAGTGAGAGACAGGCGGGAGAGGATCTAGAAATGACCTCGGGCCGCAATGGAACCCGCGTCCCTGCGTCCCCGGGAGCCTATAGCCAGGCTGTGCTCTCCTAGTGACGCAGCACCTTCAGCGTTGCTACTAGTCAGGCCAGGAGCAATACAAATATCATTTCTGAGCTCCAGAAAAATCGGGAACTCCTCCTGCTTTGTCAGGAAGCAAGCAAACAACCAGTAGCAAACCAAGGGAGGTGGGTCAACCATGCCGTTTGGGAAATGTGAGTTGTTATGTTATAGGTCAGACCAAGTCTCGAAGAGATTTAAAAGTCGATGATAATCAGGCTAGTTTGAGGCCAGGGAGTGCTGAAATATTTACAGCATTAAAAACACGGTCGGCAGATTCATCGAGTGCACTTATATAAAAAAAAAGTGTCCGTAAGAGCTCGATTTCCTGGTTTCATTCATGAAGTGTTGCTTTAGCTCTGAGTTATGTACACTGACTAAGTGTAGCACAGCAGCGTACTTCATCTTGCGAAGACGCATTGCGTAGTTGCTGGCTGTGTTGAAATAATACAAACAGGAGAACTTTAAGAAGCCTGAATGGGGAACAGATGAATGCTTTATAATTGTGAACATAAATTCCTGTTGTAGAGTCGACTACGGCAGGGGTGGGCAATTATTTTGGCCCGAGGGCCGCATTGGGTTAGAATATTGACCGAAGGGCCGGATGCCACAGACAACTTGCCCATTTCTATGATAAAACATAGTGTACGATGACGTAACTTGGCAGCAATGATATTCCTGCACATTGTAATTAAATGTATGTAGCTGAAGCCTATGTATTTGGTTAATCTTAAATTCGCAAGACTCTTGTTTTAGGTAGCATTTTAAGAATATTGAGTAACCATTTGAATTTGGATTTAGAAGTTGTCTTTCTTGTAAAGGCTCTGGGGGCCACATGAAATGGCTCAGGGGGCCGCATGTGGCCCCCGGGCCTGAGTTTGCCCACGTCTGGACTATGGCCTAGTGAGTAATGCAGAACTTTTAATTTTGGCTAGTTCCTTGTTAGCCTTGGCAAGGACACTTGGCATTCTCTCAAAAGAAATCCGGTCTAGTTTTCAGCAGTCTAGTTTTCCTTCTTGTTACACACGCCTATGTTTAAAATATTCTTTTATTGACCATGACACCTCAGTTTTTTGTTAATTCTGGTTAATCCTGTCCACTTCTTGATCAAGGGATAGTTACACTGAAGTGAGATCTTTGTTTTGGTGTACATTACATTACATTACATTACATTTAGCAGATCCATTTGAACAAAGCAACTTGCAAGGAGGACATTCAAGCAAATACAGAGTGAACGGTTAGTACACTACGGAGTACACAGTAAAGGGGTCAGTTGTCTGGGGCCCAAGGTGGAAGACGGCCCAAAGGTGCCCAAACCTCTCACTAGCCTGATTATCATCGACGTTCAAATCTCTTCGAGACTTGGTCTGACCAAGAGCAGAACAATTAACATTTCCCAAACCGGCATGGCTGACCCGCCTCCCTTAATTTGCTCATGGTTGTTTGCTTAACCACAAAGTGGGAGGAGTTCCCGTATTTTTGGGAACTCAGAAAGTACTTGCATTGCTCTTGACCGGACTAGTTGCAACGCCGAAAGTGTTTGCGTCACTAGGAGGGCACAGCCTGGCTAGGTCCCCACAGCTGTTATGTCCACACAGCTGATGGCGTGCAGGTCTACAGCTGTGTGGGACGGCTTCCTGTCAGTGCCTGTACTGTGTGTGTGTGTGTTTATACCGTGTGTTCACTGCAGAGGTGTTCTGTGCTGTGCGCTGCTGAGCACTACGCTAACTTACGAGGTTTGCTGCTAAGTTAAGACGTAAATCATCTAATAGAAGAGCTCAGACTCCTTATTTTCTTAAGAGAAGGAGGACTCCAGGCTCTTCTATTAGATCAGGGGTGTCAAACTCAGGCCTGGGGGGCAAATTTGGTCCTCAGAGCCATTTTATTTGGCCCGCCAGATCATTTCAAATGTGTATTACAGTTGTCCCACATACACCATTAATGTATAGCGCAATGATGTGAACATGAAATTTGCTGTGTCACAGGATGTGAAGACACATTTTAACTTACAAATATGATGGGAAAGAGTGTATGTGAAATTTAAACATTAGTATGAAGTGCATGTATGCACTATTTTAGTCAATTAAAAAATAATAATTGTTGAGTTCGGCCCGCGACTTCTTACCAGATTTTCATTTTGGCCCTCTGTCAATTTGAGTTTGACACCCCTGTATTAGATGATTAAGCCTAGTTCACTCCTTAACCAGCTTCTTAGTCTGGTCTAGGTCCCGGGTCACGTCTGGAGCAGTGGGACGGCTTCCTGCCGGGTGCCAGTGGTGCTGTGCTGTGTGTGTTTATACTGTGTCTGCACTGCTGAGGTGTGCTGTGCTGTGCACTACACTAACTAACAAGGTGTACTGCATCTACATGTCTCCAGCGGCTGGCTGATCCTCCCCAGATCACGCCTGCGATGGATGAGCTTGTCACATCGCTGCACCAGAGAGAGTAGAGAGAGAGAGGTTCCATTGGCCCATTGTTTCCGGGTTCTATTATTGCAAGGGGGAGGGGGGAAATCCCCCTTTAGGCAGACCTAGGCAGACCTAAGGACTGTTCTATTCAATGCTAGGAGTATTATGACACGGCCCTTTAGGCAGACCGGAACCTGGTCATGTTAGGTGCCCATAGCTATTAATTACATTGGCATATCTCTATACTTAAAGACTTGTGTCCCCCCCCCCCCCCCCCCCCTCCTGGACACTTTTTGGACACTTTGTCTTGGCTTCTATGTGCCACTTAGCTAAGGCACATGTGAACACTGTGGACACTTTACACTTTATATTTTGTGTGTGTGTGTGTGTGTGTGTGTGTGTGTGTGTGTGTGTGTGTGTGTGTGTGTGTGTGTGTGTGTGTGTGTGTGTGGTGTGTGTGTGTGTGTGTGTGTGTGTGTGAGAGAGAGATGCCTTGGCAAAAGTATGCAACAGTGAGCTATATATGATTATTTTATGTGTAAATATGTGTGTTATGTCTTGTGGACAATGTCTTTATGTCTTTAGTTATGTGTGTATGCTACTTGACACCTTAATTTCCCCCTGGGATCAATAAACGATACTCTACTCTACTCTACTCTACTCTAGAATCTCTGTTGTTGGGGGTCAGACAGAGCAGGGCTCGAACCGGCAACCTTCTGGTTGCCAAAAGGCTCCTCTACCACCTGTGCCACCACTGCCAAACCAGGCCGAACTGGAGAAGTGTGCTGTGCTGTGCTGTGCTGTGCTGTGCCGTGCCGTGCCGTGCCGTGCCGTGCCGTGCCGTGTTGTGCCGTGCTGTGTTGTGTTGTGTTGTGCTGTGCTGTGCTGTGCTGTGCTGTGCTGTGCTGTGCTGTGTACTACGGTAACTAACGAGGTGTACTGCATCTGCATGGCTCTAGTGCCTGATCCTCCCCAGATCACGCCTGCGATTGATGAGCTTGTCACATCGCTGCGCTGAGCAGTTCCGTTCCGTTCCCCCTTCTTTTCTTCTCTCCCCTCCACGACAATACAAGGGGAACATGCCGTTCCACCACTGTGTGCATTTGTCAGGTGGAGCAACAAAGTTCAAGCAGGAAACACTTTCGACCACAGTGCTCTGGCTGTGTTTTTTCTCTCCTATTTGACAAATAGTTTTTGTTGCTGCATTTATGGTCCACCTTAGCCTGATAAACCAGCCTAAATGTGAGACTGGATGTGTAATTTAGTCTGGCCCCGATGAACGATACCTGATGTTTTTCAAACCGTGCCTGTGCCTAATGGTGACTGCTCTCGCAGCATTGTCCCTGTTCGTCCACAACGGACATGCCGTTCCACCACTGTGTATATTTGTCAGGTGGAGCAACAGAGTTCAGGCAGGAAATACCTTGGGCAGTGTTTTATTTCTGTCTGCTTATGACAGATAGTATTTATTGTGGCGTTGGTACGGATCATTTGTACCTTTTTGTTTAGTCTTATGGTTTTTTTGCTTGTAATTTTATGTTGGCAATTGTGACTGCTCTTACAGGATTGTTTCGGAGTGTCCTTCAGACCCTGTTTGCAGATATTTGGAAGAGAAGTCATTGGGTTCAAAACCAATGCATTTTCAAAAATATCCATTAACAGCTCCTTAGAGCAACCAAACATGTACTCGGTATGTCACAGTAGTCAGGCTCATTAGAATAGATTCAAGATATTTTACAACTTACAGCATTTCTCCTGGGTGGGAAAGCCAGCTGCAATATTTGCTGTATCGTCAAGCGTGGAGAAAAAATGTAGTCCAAATTTAGTTGTCCCTGTTCTATCCACCTGTAAATTCATATTTTACAGCTTTTACCAGATCTCCTGGGCGGGAAAGCCAACTGCAATATTTGCTGTATCGTTAAGCGTGGACAAGAAATAGTCCAAGTTTAGTTGTCCAGCTTGAACATCTAAACCTGTGGGTACAGTATGATCAGGGCGCTGACAGCTTTGGCTGGGCCGAGGACAAAGTAATGTAAAAAGGCCCCCGACCCAATACATACAATTCAATGAGGACCCTATTCTGGGCCCCCTCTCTCCCTGTGTGTGTGTGTGTGTGTGTGTGTGTGTGTGTGTGTGTGTGTGTGTGTGTCTGTCTGTCTGTCTGTCTGTCTGTCTGTCTGTCTGTCTGTCTGTCTGTCTGTCTCTCTGTCTCTGTCTCTGTGTGTGTGTGTGTGTGTGTGTGTGTGTGTGTGTGTGTGTGTGTGTGTGTGTGTGTGTGTGTGTGTGTGTGTGTGTGTGTGTGTCTGTGTCTGTGTCTGTGTCTGTGCCGCATTCTCTTGTAGGTAAACTAGGGGCTCGTCTTGCAGTGCTCTGCTGCACTATGGGTTTGCTGGCGTTGTTTACACAGCCTTGAATGCCTGCTCCCGTGCCGTCCATACCAGGCATGCTGGCCATAGCACGGCTACCTAGAGGGCCTTGCTTTTCAGCCTCTGGAGCAGCCGAGGGCTTTGATGCCTACTGGCATGATGATTTAGAAGATAGTCCTTCGAGGATAAGCTTGTACTGAATGTGAAGCCAGGCCGCGCCCTTCTAGTGACACAACAGTCCTCAGCGGATTTGAATTTGAATAAAATATAAGGGACTAAAATTTGAATGAAATATAAGGGATCAAATCAGCAATCAGATTTGGAATAGGGTTAGAACAGGATAGAATAAAACAAAATAGAAAGTTAAAAAAACAGATCAGATTCATGGGGTTTGAATGTGCTCTCCTCAGTGGAGACAGTTGATTAGTGGTTTGATCCTTGTGCTTGAGAGCTTATTCGTTCGCGATCACCTATTATTCCATTTTTTTTATCCATCATGGCGTCACATCCACTGCCCATGCGCACGGTGTCCTCAGGCTACGCCCCAATACTACACCGTGGCCAATACATTTTACAGTCAATAATCGTTCTTCTCTAGCCTAGAAATCTAGACGCCCCTAGTGGCCGCAAATTGAATAGGGGTTTAGCTCGCTAGGGTAGTTCTTCTCCAGTCTATTTTCTTTGCCCCTGAACTGAGTGACCTCTTTTCATATCATTAACCCAAGTCCATGCTGTGGGAACATATTTCCACCACCACTACACCTCATCAACCTCAAACGGATAACTCCCATCACACTGGAGCCATGTTTCATGTGTAGAGAAAAGGTTTCCTTCAATAATTTATTTGCTTTTTTGTATGATTGTGGAGTGTCACACATATTACATTACATTACATTGCATTTCACTTAGCTGACGCTTTCATTTATTCAAAGCGACTTACAACTATTATTTTTCAGGGTATTGGTTACAGTCCCTGGAGCAATGTGGGGTTAGGTGCCTTGCTCAAGGGCACTTCAGCCATGGATGGAGGTGTAGAGAGGTCAGGGGGGATTTGAACCGGCAACCTCTAGATTGAAAGACCAACTCTCTAACCACTAGGCCACGGCTGCCTCATAATTAGGCCTACATTATGTTGCGTTGCCAGACGAGTGGAAGACAAAACAATACCGTAGAACAGGGTTTCCCAAACTGGGGTGCGTGCACCCCTGGGGGTGCGCGGCCTGCCATAAGGGGGTGCTCGAGCTAAATAGAGCCTTGGTGGATATGTGAGTTTTTATACAGCATTAATGAACATGAAGTAGTTTTTAATTGTATGGTGAATTGTATGCTGGAAGGGTCCATCTGAAGTGTAGTTTAACTCCTAGACAATTGGAAAAGAGGATTCCCCAATACAACTCTGCATAATGTGCAGTGAATCATAGTTGTGTGGCCATCAGCACACCAAAATATTTGCTTAGGGGGTGCGAGAACCACATTGAAATGTACAAGGGGGTGCGCAGGGGGGAAAAGTTTGGGAACCGCTGCCGTAGAAGTTGTGTGTTTGCATTGCTCCCACTCAGCGTTTGTATTTATTACGCCTCTCTTAATCCGTTTATGGTGTATCAATTTCTATTGATCTCATAACCTCTGTTTCCTGAATGTCTGTCTGAACGGATCTCTCAATCCATCCATTCATGCAAAGTCCCACAGGATCTGCCTCATGCCAGCTGCTGTATCATAGCCTGATTATCATTGATTTTCAAATCTCTTCGAGACTTGGTCTGACCAAGAGCATAACAATTAACGTTTCCCAAATGGCATGGATAACCCGCCTCCCGAGGTTTGCTACTGGTTGACTGGTGTCAGACAAAGTGGGTGGAGCTCCTGATTTTTCGGGAGATCAGAAACGATATTTACATTGCTCTTGGACTGACTGAAAGCAATGCTGAAGGTGTTGCGTCACTAGGTTGGGCGTGGCCTGGCTAGCTGCATCATGCTTCAGATAGGTGGATAATGATTATAGTCACCATCCTCTGACTCTGGTCTGTCAGAATCTTTTTTATTTTTCAGGAGATTCGTGTGTGTGACTTCCTGTAAGCTTGCTCCTCTGTTGCATCTCACTTCCTGTACCAGTCAGAGTGGCAGCAAGTAGGGATGCACCGATACCGATACTGGTATCGGTATCGGCTCCCGATACTGCTCATTGTACTCGTACTCGTCAAGCACTTGCCGATACCAGCTATGAGTACTACTATTACTGAAAACAATGCAAAATCTTGTCATGATCTGTGGACTTGAAATCAGCATGGAAAAAAAGTGCCACCTCATACATTTACTAACATTTAAATCTACATGGAAATGGACAATAAAAATATCACAGGCGGAAAAAAACAAGGCCATGCATTTATTTTCATTGTATTTTGGTGGTAAAAGGTATCGGTATCGGCAAGTACACACATTAATGTACTCATACTTGTATCGGTTTTCAAAAAAGTGGTATCGGTGCATCCCTAGCAGCAAGTCTTTAGGAGCTCCGATTTTACCGCTGTTATTATTTATGTTTGTGTCGGTCTTAACCCATTGTGTCCTGGAGACACATATACGCTGCATTCAGGTTCTTGAGATTTGAGCTGTTTTATTAAAAAGTATCTTTTCTCTCTCTCTCTCTCTCTCTCTCTCTCTCTCTCTCTCTCTCTCTCTCTCTCTCTCTCTCTCTCTCTCTCTCTCTCTCTCTCTCTCTCTCTCTCTCTCTCTCTCTCTCTTTTCTCTCTCTCTCTCTCTGTCGATCCACCCAAAGCCAAATCTGTCCAAGTGAATCTGCTTTACAGTAGGCCTCTATGAGTTGCTGTGTCATGGCTCTGATTGGTGGATATTGATTATGTATGCCTACCTGGCATGGCTCTGATTGGTGGATATTGATTATGTATGCCTACCTGGCATGGCTCTGATTGGTGGATATTGATTATGTATGCCTACCTGGCATGGCTCTGATTGGTGGATATTGATTATGTATGCCTACCTGGCAGTGACTCATCTTGTGTCTCCTTTCATCTCTCTTCCTCTCTCGCTCTCCCTCTCTCCTTTCATCTCTCTCAGCTGTCGCATCTCTTTAATCTCCAGTTTCTGCCCCCTCTTTCTTTCTTTCTTTCTTTCTTTCTTTTCCTCTCTTGATGTGTCTTCAACGTCCTTATGTGTAGTGCTTTTTAGAAAGCCCCCCCCTCTTTTCTTTCTCTTTTTCTCTTTCTCTTTCTCTGTCCTTTTCTCCCTCTCCTTCTTCTAGTCTCCTTCTGTCTTCTTTGGTTGTTTTTTATTCCTCGTTGGTAGGGATGCACCGATACCGGTATCGGTATCGGCACCCGATACTGCTCATTATACTCGCACTCGTACTCGTCAAGCACTTGCCGATACCAGGAACGATACTGCTATTACACAAAACAATGCAAAATCTTGTCACGTTCTGTGGACTTGAAAGCAGCATGGGAAAAAAGTGCCACCTCATACATTTACTAACATTTAAATCTACATGGAAATGGACAATACAAATATCACAGGTGGAAAAAAACAAGGCCATGCATTTATTTTCATTGTATTTTGGTTGGCCAGAATATTCACATGCACATCTCTGGTCAAGGTGCTGGACAAAGGGTGATTCAGGTTTTTGGTTTGAGTGGTCCGCACACCTGAGTCCAGTGGTGTAGTGGGGATTTTAAAAGTGGGGGTACGCTATTTGTGACGTCATCAAATAACTAGGCAACTTATCATGTCAAAACCCCCCTATTGTCTTACTGACGTACTGTCATTCTTCTCCGTTTTCATCTGTTTGGTCCGTCTGCAATATTGCTATGTGCTTATTCCTTTTTGTATTCAAACATGGGCAGAAGGTGTTTTTTAAATCTCACCTCAGGAGAAGTGGGTGGACTGCGTACCCCCGCGTACCGCGTCCACTACACCCCTGCGACACTCTTTTTATGTCCATTTAAGCGGGTTACACCACAGTATACTCACGACTAAAAGGTGCCAGACATAAACAAAACTGAAAATTGAAGAAAAAATGTCTGAACATTTAAATCCTTTTTTTGTTTTTTTGGTTTTTTTAAATGGCCAACTCATAACAAACTTATTCTTATAAATATTTACAGTAAGTAAATAAATATTTGATATCCCCTCCCTCCTCTCTCCTGGATGCCAGCTATGGATAATGTTTAGCTTATAATATAGCTTTCATTTATTCAAAGCGACTGACAGTTATTATTTGTCCGGGTATTGGTTACAGTCCCTGGAGCCTGTGGGGTTAGGTGCCTTGCTCAAGGGCACTTCAGCCATTGATGGAGATGTAGGGAGAGGTCAGAGGGGATTTGAACCCGCAACCCCTAGATTGAAAGACCAATATTTCCCCCTCTCTCCACTCCTCTCTCTCCTCTGTCTTCTCTCTCTCCTGTCTCTCCTCTCTTCCCTCTCCAGAGCGTCAGCTGTGTGCCCAGAGCGTGGCGGAGGATGCTATAATGTTAAATGTATAATAATTCCTCTTCCTCCTCTCTCCTCTCTTCCCTCTCCAGAGCGTCAGCTGTGTGCCCAGAGCGTGGCGGAGGATACTATAATGTTTAATAATAATAAATAATAATAATGTATATTTTCTCCTCTCTCTTCCCTCTCCAGAGCGTCAGCTGTGTGCCCAGAGTGTGGCGGGCATCAGCAGAGGATACTGTAATGTTTAATATATAATAATATATTAATATTTCCTCCTCTATCCTCTCTCCTCTCACCTCTCCTCTCTTCCCTCTCCAGAGCGTCAGCTATGTGCCCAGAGCGTGGTGGAGGATGCTATAATGTTTAATAATAATAATAATAATGTATATTTCCTCCTCTCTCTCCTCTCTCCAGAGCGGCAGCTGTGTGCCCAGAGCGTGGCGGGCATCAGCAAGGAGCTGGCGGAGGATGCTATAATGTTTAATAATATTATTATAATAATAATGTATATTTCCTCCTCTCTCTCCTCTCTCCTGTGTCCAGAGCGTCAGCTGTGTGCCCAGAGCGTGGCGGAGGATACTATAATATTATTATAATAATAATAATGTATATTTTCTCCTGTGTCCAGAGCGTCAGCTGTGTGCCCAGAGCGTGGCGGAGGATACTATAATGTTATAATAATAATGTATATTTTCTCCTGTGTCCAGAGCGGCAGCTGTGTGCCCAGAGCGTGGCGGGCATCATAATAATGTATATTTTCTCCTCTCTCCAGAGCGTCAGCTGTGTGCCCAGAGCGTGGCGGAGGATGCTATAATGTTTAATAATATTACTATAATAATAATGTATATTTTCTCCTCTCTCTCCTCTCTCCTGTCTCCAGAGCGTGGCGGAGGATACTATAATAATGTATATTTTCTCCTGTGTCCAGAGCGGCAGCTGTGTGCCCAGAGCGTGGCGGGCATCAGCAAGGAGCTGGCGGAGCTGCGCCACCTGGTGGCGTTCCCGGAGGAGGTGGCGAGCGTGCTGACGGAGCAGGAGCGCCGCCTCTACCGCCGCGTCTTCCCGCTCGACTACCTCTGCCTGCTCACGCGCCAGCTGGGCAGCCCCGAGTGCCCGCCCCGCCACGGCCACCTGCACGGGCACCACCACGGACATCACGGGCACAGCAGCATACACCCGCACCTGCGGGCATCCCTCTCCGCGCCCGCCATGCCAGCCAGGGGGAGTGATGGTGATGGCGGTGATGGCGGTGGTGATGGTGGTGGGACGACGACGGGGGATGGGCAACAGAGGAGTGCCTTGGAGGACCTGGTGACGCGCTTCAATGAGGTGAGAAGAAGTATACATTGAACTTTTGGGTCATCCCACATTTGAATCAGTACTACCACAAGCACACTATGATAGTTTTTATGTAGAATAGGTTACAAGAGGCTACTAATAATTTTAAAAACTTTCAATATAATAATGGTTATGCTTGGAAGCACTATCACTTCATATCATGTGGTTGTTTTCTGGGCTGATGGGTATCAAAATGCTAAAAGGGCGTATCACGATACTGCCTCCTTGTATCACGATACAGTATCGTGACTCTGTGTATCACGATTTCTCGGTTCGATACAATATCATTACAGCCCTATGATGTTGGCTATGATTATGTCCTCAATTGTAAGTCGCTTTGGTTATACAGGGTCTGCCAAATGCAATGTAATCCAAATCCACAATCGCTAATTTTTTCAGTCCAGGGTTCATTTGGGGTATTTTTAATACAGAGTATTTACTTCAACCTTGGCCTACGTGGCAAGGTCAGCATGGTCTGTGCGTGCGTGTGTGCGTGCGAGCGAGGCAGAGAGAGAGAGAGAGACTCCAAATAGAAACGGTGAGGACAGGCAACAGAATTGACCAGCAGATGAACCTCAACCTTTCACCTTTGAACTTTGAGTTTTGAACTTGTCTGAACTCAACTCCGAACTGTCTAATGCTGGATCTAAAATGGAGCACTTGTGCACTTCAGTGTTCATGTTTAGTGCGTATTATGGCATATTGATTACGCACTAAGGCCCGGGGGCCGGATGCGGCCCGCCATGCCCCTTTGACTGGCCCTCCACCTCTCTGCACCTCACCATTTGAACTGCCCCAAAGAAGCAATCCTATCTTGTCTTGATAGTTTCTCATCTCACTGTAATATAAACAGGCCTACCATTTCTATTGTATTACTCATAAACTGTAAATCACTTTTCTAACCTTTCCTTGCTATTTTTACATGGTTATTATTAGAAATTAAAAGGAATACTTGTGGTATTTCAAATTGAAAAACATGTGAAGCACTCACTTCTTTTGCAAATCACTTGTAATGATGAACTATTTTGTGCTAGAAATTATTGCTTTAACAGGCAGTGGCCTAGTATAAAGCCCACTTGATTGATTCCGGCCCCTGATCACCGTCAGGAACGATAATGTGGCCCCCAGAGAAAAAAGTTTGGGTACCCCTGCCCTAAAACAAAGTGGCCGAAGTGCACCATCTGAGACACAACATTGCAGTCTTGCTAGTCTACAGTAGCCATGTCGACGTCTCAGTGGCAGGCATTTTACTTTGACCAATTAAAAAGTTGAGTTGAGGCTCTGCCATGGCCAACCGGTAGGGCACTCGCCTGCCATGCGGCTGTCCGGGGTTCAATTCCCGGCCCGGGTCCTTTGCCGACCCCTCCCTGTCTCTCTCCCAATTCGCTTCCTGTCCACCTCTCACACTGTCCTATCAAATAAGGACGAAAAAAAAAAACCACTAAAAAAAAAAAGTTGAGTTGAAAACAACTGGGCTCCTTTTTGGAGCTTGGAATGAATACATTTCGACTTCAGTTTATTTACTTTTGTACATTTTATTCTGCGTGCCTCTTGACAAGGGACATTTTTCACATTAAACTCTCCCCCACTCATGCAGTGAATAACAAACTTAGGAATGTATTCTTGCATATTGTACAGTCTCTTATACTGTACACAGTCATTGATATCAACACATTCCACTAGGTCTGTCTCCCCCCCCCCCCCCCCCCCCCCGGTGTTCCCAATCATATTGAGTACAGTCAGGATGGTTGCCCAACTGTTCCCCTGTCAACACACGCAGACACACACAGACACACACACGCTCTCGCACACACACAGACACACACACACACACACACACACACACACACACACACACACACACACACACACACACACACACACACACACACACACACACACCTACTGTTATGTAATACATATAACATACACACGTCAGGAAAGGACAGTCGCTTCTGTTTGATATCACACACACACACACACACACACACACACACACACACACACACACACACACACACACACACACACACACACACACACACACACACACACACACACACACACACACACACACACACACAGTTATCTTGAAAATTGGCTGTTTAATCTCACTGGGCTGTAGAGGAGGGCGAGAGGCTCATGTCTGCTGAGCGTTTCAAACATCAGTGGAAAAGCACCTCGACCACAACACACACACACACACACACACACACACAGACACACACACACACACACACACACACACACACACACACACACACACACACACACACACACACACACACACACACACAGTATCACTCTCTCACTCACACACACACACACACACACACACACACACACACACACACACACACACACACACACACACACACACACACACACACACACACACACGCTGGCTGGCAAAAGATAGTTTATCCCCGTCCGGTTATTTTGCGCCTGACGGTTGCCAGAAGGTCTCAGTGGCAGGCAGTGGCAGAGTGTCCAGAGCCCTGTGCCAACTATGCAGCAGCACATCCGGCACCCACATGGCAAAGCATTGCATAGCATTACTTAGCATAGCATAGCATTACTTAGCATAGCATAGCATTGCATTACATTACTTACAGTAGCATAGCATGGCATAGCATAGCATGGCATTGCATTACTTACCATAGCATAGCATAGCATTACTTACCATAGCATGGCATTGCATTACATTGCATTACTTACAGTAGCATAGCATGGCATAGCATTACTTAGCATAGCATGGCATGGCATTGTATTACATTAATTTACTTACAGTAGCATATCATGGCATAGCATAGCATTGCTTTACTTAGCATAGCATGACATTGCATTGCATTACATTACTTACAGTAGCATAGCATGGCATTGCATTGCATTACTTAGCTTAGCATTGCATAGCATAGCATGACATTGCATTACTTAGCATAGCATGGCATTGCATTACATTACTTAGCTTAGCATTGCATAGCACGACATTGCATTACTAAGCATAGCATGGCTTTGCATTACATTACATTACTTATAGTAGCATAGCATGGCATAGCATAGCATGGCATTGCATTACATTCCTTAGCTTAGCATTGCATAACATGGCATTGCATTACTAAGCATAGCATGGCATTGCATTACATTATTTACCATAGCATTGCATTACATTACTTTGCATAGCATGCTATTGCATTACTGAGCATAGCATGGCGCAACACAGCATAGCATTACTTTGCATAGCATAGCACAGCAGATGAGAGGTGGAAAACCCATCCTACCGTCTAAATTAAAACTTTCGCAGTCCGTTTCTCCCTTAATATTTGTGACAGATTTTTGCAAATGCAGTTCTGGGGTTCTACCTAGCGACTGAAAAGGCACACGAAATTATATTAAAATCTGGGTCTGTAGGGTCCAAAAGTGTGTGATTTCATGTGAAATGACCCAATAGGTTGACGACGTGAGTAGGCCAGACCAAATGCACGCTGGACCTTGAAGTCACGATAAGCCAGGCCAGACAAGGCCACCTAGGGTTGTCAACTTTCAATGGAAAAAATACGGGACGCTTCATTGAGGCGGGGGTTTGGGGATCCTCTTCCAGAAAATTAAGCATTTCTTAGATGTAATTTCCTGCGTTTTAAGTAAGGGTTAACGTTCGGCGAGAAGGTCGCTACCGTGGAATAGCAGCACGACAGAGAGAATCTTTAGACCCCGACGCGGAGCGGAGGGGTCTTGTTCTCTCTGAAGTGCTGCTATTCCACAAAGCGACCGACTCGCCGAAAGTTAACCCGCTTATTATATGGATATACTTAAATGATTCACACATGGCGGGGACATTTCTTTAGGCCTATTTAATGTTAAGATTGTTGCTGCGCAAAACAAAACAGTGCCGTTGTGGAACACCGCTAGGCAACAGCTAGGTAGCCAGGACAACAGTCTATCACAGCAGCTGATTAGAGTCTTGTTGAAAAGTCGCTTTAGCAGTGAAAAGTCTTGTTGCCATTGACAGCGGTCTGTTATAGACCAACCCGTCCGTTATCGAAAAAAAGCAGACGTGCGAACGTTGGGGAGCCCCGTTGAAATGAATGGAGCATTCGACCGATGACGTCACACCATATAATAACGCATTTTAACGTCCCATGTCCCGTTTCAACTACTTTTATCTCTTAATACGGGACGATTCCGTATTTCAAGGGACGGTTGGCAACCCTAAGACCGCCCCTCCTCCTTCTTCAGCCTCAACCCAGTTACCCATTTGCAGTGTAGGCCTACTTATAGTGGGGCAGGGGTGTTACGTAAGTCCATATAAATGTCTGTGAAGATTCATCATCTCCTTCTGCTCATTCATCATCCAGGTCATCTTACTTTTACATTTAGAAATGTTCAGTGAAAGGGGGTTGCCCTTATGGGTCCAAATGACATCTGATTTCCACCCATTTGCAGATCTCAGATGAGCATCGGGCAGCGGTATTACGTAATATCCCTAAAACGCCACCAAGCGCACACACGCATGCACGCACGCACGCAGTGTGCTTGGTGGCGTTTTAGGGATATTAAGTATGCGCACACACACACACACACACACACACACACACACACACACACACACACACACACACACACACACACACACACACACACACACACACACACACACACACACACACACACACACACACACAAACGTACACACACGGCCATCAGCCCTGCCCTGTCTTGCCCTGCCCGCTCACTGCCTCTGGTGTGCTGAGAATAAGCTGCCCTAACCCTAAACGCACGCACGGCACCCTTCGTGCAGACTGGGTGTCTGGTGTCGGGCTTTGATGCTATTGAGGGTTAATGGGGTTGAGGTGGCTGGGGGTTAGTTAGTTACACGCACACACACACACACACACACACACACACACACACACACACACACACACACACACACACACACACACACACACACACACACACACACACACACACACACACACACACACACACACACACACACACCTTGACCTCCTCTACCGTGCCACCTGCTCTGAGTTTACAGTTAAAGTGTCCCAGAGGACCATTAGCAGTATCAGAGGAGGACCAGAGGAGCATTCCTGCTCGCGTGGCCGTCAGTCTGGGCCTCTTACGCAAGCACTGGTCTTAGCACTGACTGACTGTGCTTACTATGTGTCCGTGTGTGTGTGTCCGTGTGTGTGTGTGTGTGTGTGTGTGTGTGTGTGTGTAGAGAGGGCTTCAAAGACCCTTTCTCACGCACACGGACATCGTCCCCCTCCCCTCCAGTTTGCCCCCACTGAAACAGGAGAACAGCAGAGGAGGGTGCTTGGACATATGTGTATCAAAAGAAACTGTGTGTGTGTGAGTGAGTGTGAGAGAGAGGGGGGGGGGGGGGGGGGGGGGGGGGGGGAGAGGCAGAGCATTGAGACGCTGAAGAGAAGAGGGCATTTTAGTAGCATCTCTGAGGTTGATGTGATTAGAGAATAGATGAGTGGAAAAGAACAAGCGGTGAGTGTGAATTTCTGGGACAGCCGTGGCCTAATGGTTAAGGAAGGGACTAGGAATCGGAAAGGTCACAGATTTGAATCCCATTCTGTATTATCCTGGCATGGAATTCCCAGCTTTCCGTCAAGCTTTAGATGGTATTTTAAATAGATAGTATAGATAGTATTTTAAATAGATAGTATAGATAGTATTTTAAATAGATAGTATAGATAGTATTTTAAATAGTTTAATAGCCAGAAGAGGTAAAGTATGCACATCCCACCTCATTGAGACCAGGTGCCTTCCAGGGACCCTGACGGGACAGCCATGGCCTAGTGGTTAGGGAGTTGGTCTTTCAATCTGAGGTTTGTTCGTTCGAATCCCACGTGACCACTCCCTACACCTCCATCCATGACGGAAGCGCCCTTGAACAAGGCACTTAACCCCCCATTGCGCCAAGGACTGTAACCAATATCCTGAAAAAACAATACAACAAAACAACTGTAAGTCGCTTTGAATAAATGAAAGCGTCAGCTAAGTGCAATGTAATGTAATGTAAAATGTAATGATGGGTTTGAATCTTGAATAAACATAAAAGTCGTAGTTACAGTAACTCCTCTCTCTAGTGTAAAATAGTTTAGATATAGATTGGCCTCCCCTAAAAGAAAACAAATGTGTGGTTAGTAGAAGACTGTTCATATATCTCTCTTTCATTCTTTCATTCACCCATTGGCAAACGGACGCACAGGCTGGTCATGTGGTATACAAGCACAGGTGTCTGTAAAGACCTTCCTCTTTCGAGAGGAGCTACTAAACTAATGCTTTAGCTGGCCTAGCCCCAGGGCAGACTCTTGACATGATGTTTAGTTTAGTTTACTCTAGTTTAGTTTAGGTTGAGTGTGTGTGTGTGCGTGTGTGTATGTGTTTGTGTGTGTACTGTTTGTGTACTCCTTATTAATTAACAAGGCCGACAGGCGGACAACAGATGCGTCCCTCTATGCCAGTTCCAACCTCTTTTCCCCCCAAAACGCCCCGCTGGCCTCCTCCTAAGGGCCAAAACATACCAAGGCGGAACGGAACGGTCGCAGGACGGACGCGGTCTTTCTGCTTAGTTTTGGCCGGCGTGCTTTTCTCTGCCTTGCACACTGACAGCGTCGGCGTGCGCGGCCAGTCCTATTCAAAACCCTAGCCACAGCCAAAGCTAGCATGCTACTTTGCCATTCATTTGAATGAGACACCGCCGGTCGCCGGCGTGAAAAATACGCTCGAGTTCTATTTTCCAAATGCAGCGCGGCGCGGAGCCGGCTCCCGCGCTGCTGACGCCCGACTACCGCCGGTTGGTGTGTAAGGACAGATAGGTTTCAATGTATTTTCACCGACGCCGGTAAAAAACGTGGCCGTTCCGCGACGCTTTACCGCCTTGGTGTGTAAGACCCCTAACCTGTCAACGCCCACCCCCCTCTGAGGATGTGCTTTTTGTTTATTGGTCATAGCCTATTGCCCATGGAAACTCCAAATAATGTGGCAGGCAGTGAAATGACGAGACAAAGCTTTATATTTTGCAGTTTAGACTATAATAAGGTCATCATGCTTGGATTTGGAAAAGAAGCATCTAATTTCAAATTTCACATAGATCAAGTGGCTACATTACAAATTACCAGATATTATTAGTACTAGGTTATTTATCAACCTTTAGTAGGCTATCATGCCATTTCAGCATCATGTGCATGTGGGAAAGAAACTAAGCATCGCCAAATAGCCTAATAAATAAATAAAACCGTTTGGGTGAATCATGCGCTATGGGTTCACCCTTTGGATGCATTGTGCGCTTAATTTTCAATGCCAGCTTTTTACCGTCAAGGCACAAAGCAGTGAGCTTCAGTGGCAGAGTTTACCAAATTCATACGACTGCAAACCAATTACGAAGCAAAAGACGCGTTCTGTCCGGTGCTCTCTTTGAGCGCAAGGGAAAGCACCTGTGGGGTTCACGCGCCCGCCAGCAGAAAACGACTCTCCCTTGCAATATGCCCGAGAACATCAGTAACACAGCGTATGTGAAATGCAAATGGCCCATCTGTCTACTAGTTCGAGAACACTGACTACTCACTGAAACGTAGTGGCAGAATGTTTGCAAACTCACGTTTAGAGGAAGAGCTGTAGCGCTGCTGGTCGCCTGTCAACTTATTACGGTTCCATGTCGTGGAGCGTTATGCAATGCTAACGCCCCTCTATCCGAGCACAAACATCTGTGTGAAATACTGCCTGCCGACTTCTAAATCGTTCATTTCCATTCTGATGAACCAAAAAAAGCTGCACAACGCGACACTATCAGCCGAAGTGTAGGCCTATCACAAGACCGTGAACATTAAGTGACACTCACAGTGGTGTTGGTGTGCTGTGGAGAAGGAACGAAGTTGACTACCACTGTCCAAACGCAAAACAATGCCGAAAATTGAATGCACCCCTCAGTTGTCTCACAATGCTATCAGCTTAGCCTTGCCGGTTTGGTTTTGACACGCATTCGCTCCAGGCCAAAATGCCTCTCTGCCTCCGCCTTGTGGACACAGGAGGAACAATTGAAGGAATGCGTTTCAGACAGCGTTTCAGACAAGACAGCGTTTCAGACAAGGAATGCGTTTCGGACGGACGGACGGACGGACGGACGGACAGCGGACGGACAGACCCTCTTATAGAGATGCTGGGACGCATCTAAAAAAACAAAAAAAACAAAAACTAACTAACCCCTCTTTGCAATTGCACTTGTTGTTCTGTATATTTCCTGTGCACTTTGTATTTGCTTGTGATGTTGGCTTGATTATGTCCTCTTTTGAAAGTCGCTTTGGTTATAAAGCGTCTGCCAAATGTAATGTAATGTAATGTAATGCCTGCCTCCAACAACCCTGACTGACTGCTGAGTGCACCGGTTCATTCTTGCTAAGCAGCCTCATTGACTAGCTTTGAAAAGTTACCCAACGCTCACCCACCCAACCACTATTACTCTGCTACACAAAAACCCATTGTTGCACTGCCTCTCATTGGTCCTGTTTAGCGTTAGGGGATGTTAAGGGGAGGTTAAGCAGAGGATGTAGGAGTGGAGTAAATCAGAGCGCAATGCTTTTCATGTCAACAGTGCTTATGAGTGGATAGAGGAGGTTTTTTTTTACAGTGGGGTCGTCGTGGAAACAAGATTTTTCACAGGGATTGAGATGCACTAAAAGGCTTGTTGTGTTGAGAGGAGAGAAGCCAAGAGAAGTGATGGAGGATTATTATTTCATCTCCATTTTATCACTTTTTCAAATAAATCTTTTCATATTGAATCGAACGATTCTGTTTAGACTAAAGAAGGACTTCAAATTTAAATGATCCCATGAGAGTTCAAGTATTAAGTATCAGTTACTGCATGTGTCCTGCTGTTTAGTGTTGCTGCTCCGGCTTTTAGCCAAAAACATGAAACAAAATGTATGGTTCCATAAATTTGTATTCAGGTCTTGAATGTTAAAAATATGAATGTTGAAATAAACTTAAGCTCTGTAAACGCATATTAACAGCATGAATGTTGAAAAATACAATAATCTTGTAAATTCAAGTCAAGTCAAGTCAAGTAGGTTTTATTGTCAATTTCTTTACATGCACTGGTCATACAAAGAATTTGAAATTACATTTCTTGCTTTCCCATACAGACTAATTAAGGTAAGGACATAGACAGTATAGACATAGACAGTACTTATACATGGACTTAAGACAGTATGGACATAGACAGTGCTCATACAGACATTTAAAGTGCAAGACTGGACAACAGAAGACTTGTAGAGGACATACATTAAGAGGTATTTGTTGTGCTTTTGTGCTTTTCCTAAAAAAAGTCCTTTATAGCGTTCTGACATGGTAATAGTAGCATTTTGAAGAAAATAAATATATAAAAAAAAAAAAAAAAAAAAAAAAAAAAAAAATCATATCGGTGAACATAAGTGGCTAGGCTATAATATCACAAAATGGACACAAGTGGCCAACAGATATTATGACAGCAGCTTTGAGACCCAGACTTAGGAAACAAGATAAACTTCAGTTCTGTAAACGCATATTAGCGCCATGAAAATTTTATAAATTCATATTCAGTAGGTGAATATAGGTGGCTCCAATATCACAAAATGGATAATGGGGCCGACAGATCATACGACAGCAGCTGGCGAAGGGCAGGGGTGCGTTTCTCGAAGGAGTAGTTGTTAGCCAGTTAGCAACTTGGGTAGTTGTCAATGGGAAACTGCATCGCAAACAACAAAGCAGCTAACGTAGTTAGCAACTGTGGTTTCGAGAACTGCACCCCAGAGCAGAGCAGACCTGTGTAATTCATTACATGTAGATGGCCCTAGGGCTGGGCGATATGGAAAAAAACTATCACTAATCACTAATCACGATATGGATTATTTTATATCACGATAACGAAATATATCACGATATAGCACAATTACATACGTTTTCAGTTATTCTCTTTATTTGCTCTTCATTTTTTCATGTCGCAAAACAACCTTTCTTTAAAATGGATCTTTTTATTTTTATTTTCATAGTTACATTAACTTATAGTATGTATTGCGACAACATGAAATGTAATTAAATGATATTCAATTGTATAAATTTGATAAAATTACTATCACAATATAAACAATATAGGAGAAAGGTCACGATATACACTTTTAAATCACGATAACGATATATATCGTCATATTGTCCAGCCCTAGATGGCCCTGCTGTGCTGCGTCACGTTTGGAAGAGTTCTAATCCCTTGATCACCGAGCTGAGACAGATGTTTGTTTTAATGTCAAGGCCCGAATGAAGCCCATTCCCACCTGTTTACAGTACGATGTTTAACTTACATCAGCTCTTGGAACCTGGCCCGGAAACGGGGCTAGCCGCTAGCGACATGTTCTCTGACTAACTGCCGTTATGAGCAGTGTTGCCAGATGTGTCTGACCAAATCCCGCCCAAAAGGTTCTCAAAAACCGCCAAAATGCGCTTAATTCCGCCCAAATTCAACATATTACATTGACTTCTATGGGTATAAAACGGCTGAAAAACCCGCCAAATGGACAATTTTTCCCATTTTTACCGGCCGACGCTCATCCAAAGTAGCCCAATTGGGCGGACACCCGCCCAATCTGGCAACACTGCCGTTATGAGATGAGATGAGGCTAGTAGGGGCTGTTGTGTTTCACACGACCGAGTGGGACATTGGGAGATGAAGATTTCCTCCTCGACTTTCTTGTTTTTGACTCGTGTGTTTGTGTGTGTCTGTGTTGCCTGTGTGTTAGGTGTGACCTTTTGACCTCTAACAATCCCAAGGTCATTGGTAACCTGCAGTACACAGCTTCAGATGACCTTGGGGATGCTGTTTGTTACAGTGACTTTGTGGACTTCCCTCGTTTCTTTTCTCTTCTTACTAACAGTGTTGCATACTGTAGATGAACTATGACACACACAGCACTGCTGAGCTTTTCACACGCGAAATGCGATACTCAATCTCCTCTCACATGTGTATGTATGACTATAGTCTGATGCACCTCAATGATTCATGTAATGGAGTGTTTCTCTCCCTGACCAAGCCTATGTCAAATCCAATACAATAATACAGGGAACAAATGAAGAGCTCTTTTCCAAAATGAGATCTATCCATTTTATAGAATGTTGGGAAATTGACATTTTTGTATTGGGCATTCCATTAAAATGCATTTTTATAGAGGTTTTAAAGTATGTTCTCAAAATATTTGAATGGCAAGAATTCACACATAGATGATAGGACATCTTAACAGTCAATTCCAATATTAAAATGCAAAAAGTCAAAAATGGTGGATATAGCGTTTTGGAAAAGAGCTCTTCAAATGTAAAGGCGTGTTGGAGGGGTATTGTAGGTTAATATGAGTAACTCAGCTATGACACAGAATGTAATCACAAGATGAAGGCTAGTAGTGTAGTGCCTGAAACCAGGCGTGGGAAAGCAGACGAAATTTAAACATTCGCTGGTAGATTTAAATAGTAGGTGACGCAGCAGTATTTCATTGCTCGTGGCCCTGTACATTCTGCCCATGGAAATCGTTTGTGTTTCACATCTTGTGTCCGATTGTATTGCATTTACATTGTACCTTATGAATGTATTAAGAACATTTTTCCCCCAAGGAAAGGAAATTGTTCAGTTGACTGTGTGGGCTAAACATTAAGAAACCTGAACATCTTGTTGTGATTTCTGCAGTTTTATTATATCGACGCCGGGAGCATAAGACAGGACCTTCGGGTAGACTGTCCTATCTTACACACAAAGTTCTAGTTGGTAAACAACATCTTTATACATCTGTAACCCCCCCCACACACCTCCCCTCCCAGTCCCTTTGGCAGTATTTTCAGGGCCTTCATTAGAAATGTAAATGTCCTGGTGTGACTTTGAAGCCACTGTCAGTTTCAGATGGTAATGATCCCAAGCCCAGAGACTAAGAAAGGGTGTGTCTTTTGTCTTCCCATCTTAATTATCCCAATGTTAATTTCTTCAACCTACAGCACAACCTTAATTTTAAGCTAAAACCAGTAAATATATACTTAAAATCATTTTTTTTACGACAACTGCACTTTTTGTTACTCCGCTACGTCGGGTTAGCAGAGGTGAGAGCACTCCTACTCCCAGTCCCAGTTCCCCCGTCTTTAAAGGGACACTGTGTGAGATTTTTACTTGTTTATTTCCAGAATTCATGCTGCCCCTTCACGAATGTTACCTTTCTCATGAATACTTACCACCACCATCAAATTCTAAGTATTCATTATGACTGGAAAAATTGCACTTTTCATACATGAAAAGGGGATCTTCTCCATGGTCTGCCATTTTGAATTTCCAAAAATAGCCATTTTTAGCTGCAAAAATGACTATACTTGGACCATACTAGGGGGGGGGGGGGGCAAAGGGGACAGTTGTCCCAGGCCCAGGGACAGAGGAGGTGCAGATTTGGGTCCTTATCATAAATCATGTATTGGATTGAGGGCCCTTTCAGATGACTTCGTCCTGGGCCCAGCCAGTGCTGTCAGCGGCTCTGACCATGTGTACACAACATCAATAAGTCTGAGAGAGAGGAACATAAGAGGTCCTTATCAACCGAGCGGGGACTAGATTTTAATTAAAGTCCAGATAAATGTGTTTACTTGGGCTGCTGCTGCTACTGCTGCTGCTCTTGTGTCGGCCATCTCCGCTCCTCTCTCATCTCCTCTCGTCTTGTCTCGTCTCGTCTCTTCTGATCTGCCATGCTATCTCGAGTTCAGACGTGTTTTCTTTCTTCAGACAGCGGCGGGATTTTGTTTATTTCTGTCCAGGTCTGGTCAGGAAATGAGTCTTTGCAATTTCAGAGTTCTGCTTTCCTCACTGTTCAGCAGAGTTGAAGCAGACATGCTGTGAAATATTTTTTTTCCTATATGTGATTTGCTTCAGATGGAGCATAAAATGCATAAAATTGCCTGTCTGATTGCAGTTAGAAGGGTGATGGGGCTTACTAATGTTCTTCTCGTATCTGTACAACACACACACACACACACACACACACACACACACACACACACACACACACACACACACACACACACACACACACACACACACACACACACACACACACACACACACACACACACACACACACACACACACACGTTCCCACTCTAATTCAGATATGAAATTCCATGATTTTCGATGACACTCCAGACCCTGTATTATGCCTACGCATTTCAGCCCTTATGACCTTGGGTGCCTCCGAATTTCTCTTCCTGGACCAAGTTTGAGAGCCCCCTATACTGACACGCACCAAAGAATGAAGGTGAAGACCCAGACACAGTCTGATTTCTTGTTTGTGTTTGTCCATAAAGAAACTTTGAACTTTCTCCCTCAATGCAGGTGAGTTCCTGGGTCACGTGGCTGATCCTGACGGCCGGCTCCATGGAGGAGAAGCGCGAGGTGTTTTCCTACATGGTCCACATCGCCAACTGCTGTTGGAACATCGGCAACTACAACGCTGTGATGGAGTTCCTGGCTGGACTCAGGTGTGGTGGATCTTCTGCTGATTTTTTCTCTTGTATTGACTGTAGAACTATATATTACTAGTGCATTCATGTGCTCTTCCGAAGTAGATATTATCTAGTTGCGAAGTGGTATTTACAAGTGCGTTGCGTTCATGTGCTTTTTGCTGTTGTTTACAAATTAAAAATGGCGGACCATAGTGAGACTCGTGCCAGTTTTTGTTACTATAAAGATTATAGACTGTTGTTCATCAGTTACACAAGGAAATTAATTAAGAAGTCAAAAGGTAAAAATGCTGAATATTTTCTGACACTGTCATTTACCATGACTGTCTGAACATACTGAATGCCGGTTTTTGACTATTTCAACTTAGCGGTTGCCATGGTGAGAGTAGAGCCAGCTGTTGTGTACGTCATCATCTCGTAAACTCGGATATCAAAATTTTCTACGAGTTGTCCAGTGGTAAATACCAGAAGCGGTGGCGTTCATGTGTGCTTCGAATGTCGGCAACTGGTATTTACGATAATTACGAGACCACATGAATGCACAATACATCCTGTTCAGTGACGGCTCAGTGACTTGGTTTTATCTGTCCAATTCAACCAAGTGATTGCCTGGTTGAATGGTCACCTACCTGATTGAATTGGATAGATAAAACCAGGTCATTTGGAATATGTGACGCTGGAATACCTAATGAATCCAGGTTGCCCATTACCAGGTTGCCCATGTTATGGTGCAGTAAACTCCTGTTCAAGTGAAGGTGGCGTTTAATAATAATAATAATAATAATAATAATAATAATAATACTTTCGTTTTATATAGCGCCTTTCAAAACACCCAAGGACTCTTCACAGAGTGTTTAGATGTTGCACACATCCAGGGTTATGCATTATTTCTGCATGTCTTTACAATATCAAACTCCTGACACATCTTGTTTTGCTGAGTCGCTTTATTTGAGTGGCATGCATTCAGTAAACCTCTGCATTACCCATGCTGAATATGAAACTGGTAGTAGATGGGATATAGAGATATAGGTAGAATGATACACTTAATTCCAACCTGAGAAATGAAATTTAAAGGAACATTACAATATTTTTGGAAATATACTTATCTCACATTGCCAAGCTCAAGTTTAATAATTGTGTTGGTCCCATTCGGTTCAATGATAAGTTGTAAAAGGTGCATACTTCCCAAAAACGGTGGACTGTTCCTTTAAGGTTGTGTGTTTTTTTTTAAATGATACACCCTGCAGGTCGCGCAAGGTGCTGAAGATGTGGCAGTTCATGGACCAGTCGGACATCGAGAGCATGCGGCGCTTGAAGGACTCAATGGCGCAGCATGAGTCCTCGTCGGAGTACCGCAAGGCTGTGCACCGGGCCCTGCACATCCCCGGCTGCAAGGTGGTGCCCTTCTGCGGCGTCTTCCTCAAGGAACTCAGCGACGCCCTCGACGGAGCCGCCAGCCTCATTGGCCTGAGGCAGTCACTCGACCCCAAGGAGGACGCTGTGGAGGTGGGAGCAGAGATCGTTTAGTTGTTTTGACGTGATGTGGTGATTAGACGTAGAGAGAGAAGCACACGGGCTCAGAAAGTAGATGGCAGCAGCTGGTTGTCTTGTTTGTCAGCTTCATAGGACGTCATGGCGGTGAGAGCTGAGGTCAGGCCTCCAGCTTCATTATTTGACATTTTGTGGAGATGATGATGCATTTTCAGTTACGTATGTCCACAGATAAAATAACTATGAAGTTGTTGGTAAATAGCAACAGCACATAGTTCTCAGGACAATTTGAGTTGGGTTCATTTGTTGAGGCAGTGCAGTATTGTTGGTAAGGAAACAATTGTGCTAAATGATACATTGAGTATCGAAAAAAAGAGCTGAATAAAATATCTCCCTGTTGACTGTTTGATTGTTTATCTGATTAGAAAATCAATTTATTTCTGTCCCTGTTGCAGTTCGTGTCGGACTTCAGTGGTCAGCCCAACTTCCTGCAGCGCGTGGGTCCCGACGGCCTGCACAGCGCGGAGAAGGAGGCCACCGTCAGCAACATCCTGCAGACCATCCGCAGCTGCCACCGGAGCCTGGAGAGCGAGGAGATGAACACGGCCATGAACTCCGCGCCGGCCCACCTCAACGCCGCCGCTGCTGTTGACCCCAACGACCCCTCAGGGGGGGGCGCCGCCACCGGAGACGGACAAGACTCGCGACGCAACTCCCTTAAGGAACGCGCTAGAAACCCGTAAGTTTGGGGTATTCAGGGCCTGATAATTAGGGGGGTCTTGGGTACATTCCCCCCCTGGGCTGGAATCGAACCCGGGTCGCCGGCGTAGCAGTGCAGTCAGAGAGAGTAGAGAGAGAGAGGTTCCATTGGCCCATTGTTTCCGGGTTCTATTATTACAACGGGGAGGGGGGGAAATCCCCCTTTAGGCAGACCTAGGCAGACCTAAGGAATGTTCTATTCAATGCTAGGAGTATTATGACACGCCCTTTTAGGCAGACCGGAACCTGGTCATGTTAGGTGCCCATAGCAACCTATTACATTGGCATATCTCTATATACTTAAAGAATCTCTGGTCTGGTAATTAGGGTGGGTCTTGGTTGATCAAAAGGCTCGTGCTTGCAACTGCCTCAAGGAATAGCGCCAAAAAGCCACAAGGTGGAACACAATGGTCTAAGGTTGATGGTCTTGATCAGAGGTTTTGTGCCAGAGCGCCCTCGAGGATGGCGCCAAATAGTTGGGCAGCCATGACGGTAATGGTTAGGGAGTTGGTCTTGGTTGATCAGAGGGGTTGCATGTTTGAATCCCATCCTTACCCATAGGAAGGATGTATGGTTCTTAACACTCACAATGCCCAAAGTACCCTTTGGCAAGGTACCTCACCCGCAGGAGAGACTGTAACCAATACCCTGTGCCTAAATAGCTGGAAGTCGTTTTGGATGAATGAAAGCATTATCTATGCGTCATCTAATGTACTGTAATGTAGCGATCAGGGTTTTGCTTTCGTATTTTGCATCTCATCTTGTTTTGTCGTGCATAGAGTTGGAATACAAAGACATTTCTGAACTTCTTACATGCACACGGTTGTGTATTTACAATATTCTGAACAAGGTGATATTTCCAGGGTTGTTGGCAGTTTTGAAAAGCAACGCTTGATATTGTTTACAAGGTAGACTTTTGTAGCCAAATTCACTTCAAGTTCGTAGTTCATGATAGATAGTCTGTCTACACATGACATGCAAGGCAAGGCAAGGCAAGGCAAGGCAAGTTTATTTATATAGCGCTTTTCATACACAGGTGCAACTCAATGTGCTTCACAAAGTTAACAAATGTAAATGAAAGGAAACAGGGAAGAAAGAAGGAAATGAATTAGAGTCAAAAAACATTTAAAACATTAAGATAAAACATAAGGTACAAATAATAATAAAATAAAACATAAATAAACATAAAACCTTGAAAAACATAAAAATTAAAATAATAATAATAATTTAAAAAAATACGCAAGACAGACTGGCCATCTGCATTGTTTTAGTCGAGACCTTGGGAAAAACATGAACCGTTCTCTTCAGAGTGAGTGTCCAGACTACATGATGTACTGTACTGACGATGAGTGGAAGGAAAGAAAAGAAATCAGCATATTGTTTCAATCACCAAGCGTCGACTCGGTGGACAAAAATTATGTTTTGTTTTCTTTCATTATCTGGGCAGATGGTGCTGTCTGTGCTGGGAATATCTCCCAGTTTTCCCCTCATGTCCTGTATGTTCTATCTTTTCTTTTCCTCCTCTTCTTTTCTGTTCTACGTTTTTTTGACTTCGTATTTTGTTTCTCAGGGAAAAAATGCTTCTCCCAGGTTTCCCCCACTTATACTCAGGGCCGGTTCTAGGGAATTTGGTAGAGTAGAGTAGAGAGTAGAGTATCGTTTATTGATCCCAGGGGGAAATTAAGGGGTCAACTAGCATACACACATAAATAAAGACATAAAGACATTGTCCACAAGACATAACACACATATTTACACATAAAATAATCATATATAGCTCACTGTTGCATACTTATTGCCAAGGCATCTCTCTCTCTCTCTCTCTCTCTCTCTCTCTCACACACACACACACACACACACACACACACACACACACACACACACACACACACACACACACACACACACACACACACACACACACACACACACACACACACACACACACCACAAATACAAAGTGTCAAGTGTCCACAGTGTTCACATGTGCCTTAGCTAAGTGGCACATAGTAGCCAAGACAAAACGACGCCCCAGGCGAGCACCAATCTTTCCTTTTTGTGGAATTTGACTTGACAGGCATCTGTAAACATTAGTGGTGTCAACAATGATCGATTCGGCGATCCGAATCGATCCGGGGCATGGACGATCCAGATCCAGATCCGGCAAGTTCCAGAATCAATCCGGCATTTTTTTTAAGTTTCAATTACTTCCACGGATATTTCGGGAGCAAATGAATGTTGAATTAAATAAAAACACTTCAAAACATTGCAAGACTGATACAGACTGATACAGAAAACAGCCAATAAATTGTTGCTCAGTATCTGACTACTTGTATTTCCTCATCATGGCTGAACATTTGCTTTGCGTTCAGTAGAAATGTAATGCATTGCAATGCATTGTAGAATTGAATCGAATCGGATTGGATCTAATAGAATCGAATCGAATCGGATATACTACCTCCCGAATTGTGATCGAATCGGATCGTGAGGGCAGTGCAGATCCACACCACTAGTAAACATGGTGTCATACAGTACATCTGATCGAGCACAGCTGATCTAGTGCCATGTATATATACTGTGAGTGCCCATTCAATTGTTTAACCCATTGACGCCTAAGGCACCTGCAAAAAAGGGTGCTGAATGCCTGAGCCCTTTTTGAGAAAAGTTGCCCTCAGCCTATAAAAACCTAAATATCTCAGCCTCTGAAGCACATAAAAACATGCAATGAGAAAGCATTTAAGCGCTAAGACCCTCATCTTTCATTAGAATGTGTTCATTCATCTCAAACAAACAAATATTTTTAATAAAGTTGTTTCAAATCTCATGAGCCTGAATGTTGCGTAATGCAGCTCCAGGCGCCAGGGCCAATGTTGCGCAACGCAACATCAGGCATCAATGGGTTAATGGTATATTTAGTTTAACGGTTTAATGGTATATTTAGCTTAACATTGTAATTCTTTGGGCCTTGGTGCCCCCCAGGACATTTGGCGCCCTAGGCGACCGCCGACATCCGTATCTGCCTATACCTAGCGCCGGCCCTGCTTGCACTGAATGATGAGCTTTCTCTTTTTCCCCTCTTCTTTTCTGTTGTGTTCTTTTCTTCTTTTTTATGTCTTTCAGTTTTTTTGGCTTTTCTGTGAGTCAGGACAAAATTGGTTTTCCATTGTCCGTGCCAGGTACTAAATAAATAACACAGAGGCCATGTTGTTGCCCCACAGTAAATTCTGATGAAATGCAATGGGACCGCATGGGCGCCCATTAGAGAGCAGAGCCGGAAGATCACTACATAAGCACTTTTGTCTTCCCC
>NC_085873.1:47959553-47967053 GCF_034702125.1 Engraulis encrasicolus | reverse complement strand
AACAAAAAGCGAAGTTGAAAGTGAACACGAAAGAGCAAATGGGAAATAATCATTATATGGCACAGCACTCCACAGCACACAATAAAACTGCATGTATGCCTCACCTTTGCACGTTAATTTGTATAGCGAACTTCATACACTGGGTGCTTCACTAACATAAAAGTGAACATGGAAGACACAAGTGAGCAAATGAAATGAAAGCATGACGTGGAGCAAAAAAACAAGAAAAAAGTATGCCCTCACATTACATTATGTCAAAGCGTTAGTCTTATTGCGCTGAAAAAATAAATAAGAGAAACAACGGTGTGGCACCAAAAGTCAAAACCATGGATAACCGTCTGCTGCACCTGATAGAGCGCAACAAATAAGATTATAATAATTAACTAGAATTCGTTACAAATTGCTACATGTGGAGAGCATACAAAAAACCCAAAGAAAAAAATAGTTTCAAATAAAGTTAAGGTAAATAAAAATCCAAACATCAAATCAAATAAATATTTGAACATTGTAATCGTTCCAGGTGGGGAGCACGCTGTGTCGTTGCTGCACAGTCACGGAACCACAGATTAGGGGTTGAGCGATACAGGTTTTTTTAATGGCCGATGCGATACCGATATGGGTTTAAAAAAAATGTGAACATTGTAATCGTTCCAGGTGGCGAGCACGCGGTGTCTTTGCTGCACGGTCACGGAACCACAGATAACCGTCTGCTGCATCTGGTGGCGCCGGGCCACACGGCTCGCATGCTGTACGAGGGGCTCCAGGCGCTGGCCGCCGCCGCCCGGAGGATGAGGCGCTTCCCCGACCAGAGGCTGCAGTGGCTACGCAGGCAGTACATCAGCCTGTACCAGGTACTGGACATTACATTACATTACATTACACTACATTACATTACATTACATTACATTACATTACACTACATTACATTACATTACATTACACTACATTACATTACATTAGACTACAGTGACTACGCAGGCAGTACATCAGCCTGTACCAGGTACTGGATATCAGGCTTGTACGAAATTCCGAATGCAAAGAATTTCAATTCAAAGTAATGCCATAATACGAACACTAGGTGGTGGTGTTCTATTTACTTTCAATGGGTGGTGTAGATTAAAGTCAAGGTAATGGCACCACCTAGTGTTCGTATTATGGCATTATTTTGAATGGAAATTCATTCAATTCGGAATTTCGTACAAGCCTGGTGGATATTATATTACATTACAGTACAGTACAGTACATTGCATTACTGTACATTACATTACATTACATTACACTACATTACATTACACTACACTACATTACATTACATTACATTACATTACATTACATTACATTACACTACATTACATTACACTACATTACATTACACTACATTACATTACATTGGACTACAGTGGCTACGCAGGCAGTACATCAGCCTGTACCAGGTACTGGACGTGTTTACAGACACACATTACATTACATTACATTACATTACACTACATTACATTACATTACATTACATTACATTACATTACATTACACTACATTACACTACACTACACTACATTACATTACATTACACTACACTACACTACATTACATTACATTACATTACATTACATTACATTACATTACACTACACTACATTACATTACACTACACTACACTACACTACACTACACTTTACTGCATTACATTACACTACACTACACTACACTACATTACATTACACGACAATACACTACACTACATTACACTAAACTGCACTGCACTACACTACACTACACTACACTATACTACACTACACTACACTACATTACACTACACTACACTACACTCCATTACACTACACTACACTACACTACACTATACTACACTACACTACACTACACTACACTACACTACACTACAGTACACTACATTACATTGGACTACAGTGGCTACGCAGGCAGTACATCAGCCTGTACCAGGTACTGGACGTGTTTGCAGACACATGTTCATAATAAGTGGATGAATACGTCCACAATTGGAAATTCTCTCTGCAGTGTCACCCTGTGTACAAGAACATTTAATTCACTGCCATGTCTGCAGCTCTGGACTAGAAATAATGTTTGACATTTTTGTTTTCTTGTCTCTTTTTTTCTATTGTCTCAAATCGGTACCTGTGTGTTTGGGTTTGCCTGTGCGTATGTGTGCCCGTGCGTTTGTGCTTGTGCGTGTGCGTGCGCGTGCGTTTGTGCGTGTGCGTGCGTGTGCATCTGTGTCTGTGCGTTTGTGCGTGTGTGTGTGCGTGCGTGTGTGCATGTCTTTGCTCCTGTAGGAGGATGGCCGTTGTGAGGGCCCCACGTTGGCTCAAGCCATTGAGCTGTTCGGGGGGCGCCGGTGGAACGCCGGGGGGAGTGGCGGAACCCTCGGGAGGGGCGGAGACAAGGCGGGGTCTCAGAGAGGAAGCCCACTCGGACTCAGCACTGCCAAGCAGAAGAAGAAGAAACCCCTAGTCAGAGTAAGGAGACGCACGCACGCACGCACGCACGCACACACACACACACACACACACACGAAGAATAAGAAACCCCTAGTCAGAGTAAGGAGACGCACGCGCACACGCACACAGACACACACACACACACACACACACACACACACACACACACACACACACACACACACACACACACACACACACACACACACACACACACACACACACACACACTAACAATACGAAACCTCTAGTCAGAGGGCAAACACACACACATTTTTTGGACTCAAACAAATCAAACAAACAAACAAAAAATCCATACAATAGTGGCACTGGCTGCCGTTGCACCTCCCCGACATGTCTACTCCTGAAACGTCACTGACACACACACGCACACGCACACGCACACGCACACGCACACGCACACGCACACGCACACGCACACACACACACACACACACAATCTGTGTGTAAAAGTGGTAACAATGTTGTTGTGGTGGTGTGGTCTCCAGGGCGACAGTGGTGAGGGTACTGATGATGAGATGGTAACCAGGAAGTCGCGTAGCTGCAAGGAGGCGCTGGGCAGGCGGGAGTCAGACCCATGTGACGCACACGACTCTGAAGAAACAGGTAAACTAATTATTAACTAATTATTAAATAAAAAAATATTACTTTCAGGTGCTCTAAATTAACCTTTTATCATCACCAGCCAAAATGGTTAGTAGGTGTTAATCTTGCTAGCCAAACACACACTCACCAGTGGGTCAAAGTGGCTAGTACGTTTTTCTTTTCTACCAGCCAAACTGAAATATCACCAGCATTTGGCAGGTTGGCGAGTGTTAATTTAGAACCCTGATTGCATTACATTACATTACATTACATTACATTACACTACACACAGTCCCTAGAGCAATGTGTAGTTAGGTGCCTTGCTCAAGGGCGCTTCAGCCATGGATGGCGGTGCAAGTAAAGGTAAGGGCGGGATTTGAACCTGCAACCCTGTGATCGACACTCCAACTCCCTATCCCTAAATCCCAACCCTGCTCCACTCTTCAACATCCATTTTCCCACTGTTTTATCAGAATAAATAAATAAAAAAATACCCCTGAAAAAATGTTATTGAAGTGGATGAGAGTTGATGCTGCTGTACAATGGGGCAAATTATGAGGCAGAGAACACGACACAGAGAGATCCACACCTCTATTGTCTGTATTATATAGAATGTTTGATTTTAATCCCTATTGTACTATTATGAGCCGTGGCTCAGTGGTTAGAGCACTGGGTTGGCAACCCAAAGGTTCCCGGTTCAATGCCCGAAGGGGCCATGGCTGAAGTGCCCTTGAGCAAGGCACCTAACCCCCACACTGCTCCCCGGGCGCCGCTCAGCAGGCAGCCCACTGCTACGGACTAGTGTGTGTACTTCAGTGTGATTCACTAGTCCAAATGGGATAAAGTGCAGAGAAAGAATTTCCCCTAGGGGACCAAATTTGGCTCCAATTGGCTTCCAATTGGCTTCTTTTTCTTTTTGTGAACCTCATTTGCAGTTTTGACATTTGACTCATGTTCTTCGTTGCCTGGTTTTAATGCAGATTTTAATCCTTAATTTCCCCCTGGGGATCAATAAAGTTACTCTACTCTACTAGTTATTTATTTTTATTTTCATTTTGTGAAATTCTGAGAAAAAAACGTCATTTGCAGTTATGACATTTGACTCTTCCTATTCTTCCTCATCAGCAGCCGGGCCGACCCGACCGCACTCTTCTCCCATCCTGCCTTGCAACACCAAGGGGCAGTTGAGGTGAGCCACGCCCCCTTCTGACTGATATTTTATATCCAAAGTTTTTTTTATCCACACCAACCTTCTTTTCGAGAACAACATGAGCGTTGAAAGCGTCCAAGAACAGCTTCCAGAACATCACCTGTAGTGGGCTGGAGTTTACTAGTCTTATATTCCACTATCATGTGATCTAATTAAAGAAGTCTTGCATCTTGAATCTCCTCTCTCTCCTATGTGTTTTGGCAGTGGGTAGAGCAGCAGGTATTTGCATGGCTGGACCAAAGACTGCTTCCAGAACATCACCTGTGGTGGACTGTAGTTTACTCTAGTTTTCTCGTTTGTAGTTTACCAGTCTTACTAGTCTTATATCATCCACTATAATGCGATGTAATGAAACAAGTCTTGAGTCTTCAATGCCCCGTGTCTCCTATGTGTCTTGTCAGTGCGTGGAGTAGCAGGGCTTGGCATGGCCGGACCAACGACTGCTTCCAGAACATCACCTGTAGTGGACTGTAGTTTACTGTCTTATACTCCACTACAATGTAATGTAATAATAAATGTTTCATGTTTCTATCTGTCAGTGCGTGGAGTAGCAGGTCGTGGCATGGCCGGGCCAAAGACTGCTTCAAGGGGTTCCAGAACATCATGAGTTCCGACACCACCATGAGCTTTGTGGAGTTTGTGGAACTCTTCAAGTCTTTCAGGTAAAGGGGTGGAAGGGTGAATAGGATGGGGAATGTAATGTTTTGTTACTTTATGCTATTTACCCATCTTTTATTGACAATGTAAAGTTTCCTCATGTGAAATGTGATGTGCGCCACTCACCTCTGTGAAGTATCTGTGGACAAGACACTGCGTTCCAAATTACTCTTTAGAGCAGGCAAATATTTTGAGACTTTGCTTTGCGCAACACTTTAACAAATATACAGCATATTAAAAAAATCATTTGTAACAGTATATACAGCAGGTCTTCGCTAGAGCAAGCTATTAAGCGTTATTTTGCCAAGATGTGTAGAAATTACTGATCGATTAGATCTGTCTCCTAGATGGGTTTAATTATCGCTGAGGTGTCTGTCTTGAGAAACATGAAGTTGTGGTCTCAGTGTCTCAAGTCATCGCTCTCTCTCTCTCTCTCTCTCTCTCTCTCTCTCTCTCTCTCTCTCTCTCTCTCTCTCTCCCTCTCCCTCTCCCTTTCCCTCTCCCTCTCTCTCTCTCTCTCTCTCTCTCTCTCTCTCTCTGTCTCTCTCTCTCTCTCTGTTCTCTCTCTCTCTCTGTTCTCTCTCTCTCTCTCTCTCTGTTCTCTCTCTGTCACACACTTAAAGCAGTTCTTTCTGTTTGGAAGTAACTTCATATTTCCTTGTCATACTGTCTGTGTTTGGGGTTGCAACGAACACACACACACACACTTACAAATGTGCAGACACAATCGTACTGACACTCACACCCGCACACAGACCTTTTCTCAGTAAATGTATGTGTTAACTAGGGCTGTAGCGATACACTCATCTCCCGATTCGGTTTGTATCACGATTCATGACCTACGGTTCGATACACCCCACGATTTCACATTTGTCAACATTATAAACTTTATGAATAAAAACAATTATAGTTTATAGGTAGAATATGTTACAAGCTACTATTAATTTTAATCGTGTCATTGTTTTTTGGGCTGATGGGTATGAAATCGTTAAAAGGGTGTATCACGATACTGCCTCCTTGTATCGCGATACAGTATCGTTACACTGTGAAATTGCAATTTCTCGGTTCGATACAGTATCGTTATAGCCCTAGTGTTAGCATGACGTCCTTTGATGTGTTTGGCGTTCAGCATCCGCAGCCGTAAGGACCTGAAGGAGCTGTTTGACACCTACGCCGTCCCCTGCACCCTCTCCGACACCAACCCACCCCCTGTCTTCCAGAACCCCAAAGTCGACGACAAGGTCACGGGACTGCAGCCAGACCTAGGTAACCCCCAGGCCATGTGACTTAACATAACTTGCTCACCGTGTTGTTGGTGAAGAGCACGATGCATTACTACAATACTGGAAGGTTTGCGCTGAGCGAAGAAATCCAAGTACAGGGAAATTATTTTAGATGTAACTTGAAAACACCCAAGATTTTCTTTACACAATATTGAGTCATTTTCCAGTCTTCCAAAAGCCCAAGGTTGATGACAAGGTCACAGGACTGCAGCCAGACCTAGGTAACCCCAGGCCTGATTATCATCGACTTTCAAATCTTTTCAAGACTTGGTCTGACCAAGAGCATTATAATTAACGTTTCCCAAACGTCATGGCTGACCCGCCTCCCTAGGTTTGCTACTGGTTGACTGGTGTCCGACAAAGTGGGTGGAGTTCCCGATTTTTCTGGAGATCAGAAACAATATTTACATTGCTCTTGGCCTGACTACAAGCAATGTCGAAGGTGTTGCGTCACTAGGAGGGTGTGGCCTGGCTAGGTAACCCTATGCCATGTGACATAACAACTAGTATAGCAAGTTTGCTGCACGGGATGGCATGATGCATTTCTACAGGAAGGTTGGAGCTAAACTGTGAAATTCAAGTACGGGGAAGTGATCATTATTATTATTATTATTTTTTTTTTTATAATAGGGAAATTATTTGGGATGTAACTTGAAAACACTCGACGTATTGAGTAACATAATTCCCTAGGTCATTCTGAGGGTAGTTTCCAAAGGTAGAAAGTGATTTAAAAAAAAAAAAGTATGTGTACAGTTAACAAACTTTGTGCGGGGAAATGATTTGGGATGTAACTTGGAAACACTCAAGATGTATTGAGTAACATCATCAGTGGTTACCAAACTTTTTCAGCGGAGGGACACCCTCTTTTCCTGAATATTTCCGTTTTGTCACCACTGCCCTAGGTCATTCTTACTGTAGCTTCCAAAGGTAGAAAGGTTTTTTTTTTTTGTATTTTTTTTTTAAAGCAAGCATGTGTAAACTTTGCCCTACACAGTTAGTAGGTGAATAGATGTTGTACAGTATACAGTGTTTGTGTGTGCAGAGAAAAAAAAGCCCAGAAATGTTTCACACTGTTGCACTTGATAGTTTCTTGGAACATATTGGCTTGGTTTAGTCCTGGAACACAGCAGACCACTGGTGACGTGATGATACGATAAGACACAGAGGTGCCGCCAGGGACGGGACAAAGGGGGGCAGTTGTCCCGGGCCCAGAGAGAGAGAGGGGGCCCAAAGCAAAAGCCGTCAGCAGCCCTTGATGAGACGTAATGCAT
>NC_085873.1:47947053-47954553 GCF_034702125.1 Engraulis encrasicolus | reverse complement strand
GCAATAGAAGTAGTCAGATACTGAGCAACAATTTATTGGCTTTTTTCTGTATCAGTCTGTATCAGTCTTGCAATGTTTTGAGTTGCTTTTATTTGCTCCCGAAGTAATTGAAACTTAAAAAAATTGCCGGATCGATTCTGGAACTTGCCGGATCGATTCTGGATCGTCCATGACCCACATCGATTCGGATCGCCAAATCGATCATTGTTGACACCGCTACTGCCTCTGTATTTCAGGTTCTTAATGGACAAGGAGAACTTTGCTATCTGTGGTGACCATTTTGTGACCGAAGGTTAATTTTTGGTAACTTGTGGTGACCGTGTGCACTTGAAGAGCTCTTCCAAAACGCTATATCCATCCACCATTTTTGACTTTTTGCATTTTAATATTGGAATTGACTGTTCATATCGTCATATCATCTATATGTGAATTCTTGCCATTCAAATGTTTTGAGAACATACTTTTAAAACTTCTATAAAATGCATTTTGCAATGCGATTCAGTGGAATTCATATATATATATATATATATATATATATATATATATATATATATATATATATATATATATTTTTTTTTTTTACATTTCCCAACATTCTATAAAATGGATATATCTTATTTTGGAAAAGAGCTCTTCACTTCTTCCCCCACGTATTTCAGATTGCTGATGCACAAGGATAACTTTGCTATCTGTTGTATTTCAGGTTCCTGATGGACAAGGAGAACTTTGCGTCTCGTCAGGAGGAGTCGCAGGTGAGCGCGGAGGAGCTGCAGTACCCGCTGTCCTACTACTACATCGAGTCCTCACACAACACCTACCTCACCGGACACCAGCTGAAGGGGGAGTCCTCCGTGGAGCTCTACTCTCAGGTACGACAGGACAGGAGAATTGTGACCAGATGCAGTATTGGAAAAATTATCTGTTGTGTTGTGTTCAGTACAGTTGGTAGACATTGTTACCCTTAAAGTGATACTGTCCCATTTTTGGAAATAACCTCCCTTGAGTCAAATCGTTGAGTTTTACCTTTCTCCTGTACTTTCAACCGTTCTCTTAGTATGGAAGTGCAAATTTTACCTCCATGCTAGCAGTTAACATTGAGTCTCATAGGTTATGTTAACTGCTAGCTTGGAGTTAAAATCTGCCTATTATTTAACTCCAAAAATGGGACAGTATCACTTTAAGTCCTAGCTGGTAATTATGACACTGTCTATGACACCAGCTCAAGGGGGAGTCCTGCGTGGAGCTCTACTCTCAGGTAGGACAGGACAGCCAGGCTGTGCCCTCCTAGTGACGCCACACCTACAGCCTTGCCTCTAGTTAGGCCAAGAACAATACAAACACGATTGTGAGCTCCCGTAAAAACGGTAACTCCTCCCACAACACCTACCTCACCGGACACCAGCTGAAGGGGGAGTCCTCCGTGGAGCTCTACTCTCAGGTACGACAGGACAGGAGAATTGTGACCAGATGCAGTATTGGAAAAATTATCTGTTGTGTTGTGTTCAGTACAGTTGGTAGACATTGTTACCCTTAAAGTGATACTGTCCCATTTTTGGAAATAACCTCCCTTGAGTCAAATCGTTGAGTTTTACCTTTCTCCTGTACTTTCAACCGTTCTCTTAGTATGGAAGTGCAAATTTTACCTCCATGCTAGCAGTTAACATTGAGTCTCATAGGTTATGTTAACTGCTAGCTTGGAGTTAAAATCTGCCTATTATTTAACTCCAAAAATGGGACAGTATCACTTTAAGTCCTAGCTGGTAATTATGACACTGTCTATGACAGTGATTCTCAACCTTTTTTTAGGCAAGGCACCCTTACAATTCATGAAAAATTTCAAGGCACCTTAAACCAACAATCCGTAACTTGGCATCGCATCCGATACCACACAAGCTTAGAAATGTAACACATTTGGAGACGTCACATGACCTACGTTCGAAGTTGCAGCTGACTGGGGCAACCTATATTTACTTTACTGTGCCTAAATGGCAGATGAAAGATTCCACTGACTACCATTAACTTATCAATTTAGACAAATTTAGATAATTTATTTATCAGCCACGTTTCCGCGGCACCCCTGAGGGGGGCCCGCGGAACCCCAGGGTGCCCCGGCACCTCTGTTGAGAAACACTGGTCTATGACACCAGCTCAAGGGGGAGTCCTGCGTGGAGCTCTACTCTCAGGTAGGACAGGACAGCCAGGCTGTGCCCTCCTAGTGACGCCACACCTACAGCCTTGCCTCTAGTTAGGCCAAGAACAATACAAACACGATTGTGAGCTCCCGTAAAAACGGTAACTCCTCCCACAACACCTACCTCACCGGACACCAGCTGAAGGGGGAGTCCTCCGTGGAGCTCTACTCTCAGGTACGACAGGACAGGAGAATTGTGACCAGATGCAGTATTGGAAAAATTATCTGTTGTGTTTAGTGGTGTGGATCGGCACTGCCCTCACGATCCGATTCGATCACGATTCGGGAGGTTTCGATTCGATTCGATTCTATGCGTTCCGATCCGATCCGATCCGACCCAATTCTACAATGCATTGCAATGCATTACATTTCTACTGAAAGCAAAGCACATGTTTAATCAGACACGATGAGGCAATACATGTAGTCAGATACTGAGCAACAATTTATTGGCACACACGCACACACACGCACACACACACACACTAGCCAGTGCTGCGCCCTCCTAGTGACTCCACACCTTTGGTGGTGTTGCTTCTAATAGCAAATGGAGGGAGGCGGGTCAACCATGCTGCTTGGAAACGTTTATTATCATGCTCGGGGTCAGACTCAAATCGAATCGCGATTTCTATGTCTATGATAATCAGGCAAGGGGGACACGGCACTTGGAGCTCTACTCTCAGGTTGGACAGGAGAGGCAGGCAGGAGCCAATTAATGGGAGAGGCAGGCAGGCCCCAATTAATGGGAGAGGCAGGCAGGCCCCAATTAATGGGAGAGGCAGGCAGGCCCCAATTAATGCACAGCCTAGATATGAAGAGCCACCTTGTTGCAAAATGACGCATATTCATTTTAGAACATTTTGGGAAATTGGCATTTTTGTTCCGGGCATTCCATTGCATTGAATAGCAAAATACATTTTATATATGTTTTTAATATAAAAAGTATGTTCTCAAAATATTTTAAATAGCAGGGGTGTAAATAAGCACTTTTATAACTTTCAAGAATCAGTTAAATATGACTACTTATTTATTTGTTTATCTATCTATCTATTTATTTATTTATTTATTTCATGTATTGTTTGATATTTTGTGTGTTGCAGGTGTTGCTGCAGGGGTGTCGCAGTGTAGAGCTGGACTGCTGGGATGGAGACGACGGGCTGCCAGTCATATACCACGGACACACACTCACCACCAAGATACCATTCAAGGTAACACACACACACACACACACACACACCAAGATACCATTCAAGGTAACACACACACACACACACTCACCACCAAGATACCATTCAAGGTAACACACACACACACACACACACACACACACACACACACACACACACACACACACACACACACACACATATGCATCCGTGCACACACACACACACACACTCACCACCAAGATAGCATTCAAGGTAACACACACACACAAACACACGCACACGCGAACACGCACATGCATCCGTGCACACACATACACACATGCATCCGTGCACACACACACAAACACACACACACACACACACACACACACACACACACACACACACACACACACACACACACACACACACACACACACACACACACACACACACACACACACACACACACACACACACACACACACACACACACCAAATTATAAAGTGTCCACAGTGTCACGTGTGTATGTTGTTGTTGTTGTTGTTGTTGTTGTTGTTGTTGTTTTTTTCTGCAATGGTGTTGTGTTGTTGTTGTTGCTGTTGCTGTTGTTGTTGTTGTTGTTGTTTACTGCAATGGTGTTGTGATGTTGCAGGACGTGGTGGAGGCAGTGAACCGGACGGCATTTGTGAACTCTGAGATGCCGGTGATCCTGTCCATCGAAAACCACTGCTCTCTACCTCAGCAGCGCAAGATGGCCGAAATCTTCAAGGTGCGTATCTCCTGAAGATAGAGATTGGACAAACGGAAACATTTAATTCATTGAAGTTACAGGAGCATTTCACTATTATGATTGTTCTGAAACAGGTCACAGAGTTTAGTTAAAGAAGCAATTTATGGCAGTGTTTTGTCTAATGTATAGCAAAGGCATATAGAGTATTATATATATATATATATATATATATATATATATATATATATATATATATATATATATATAATATATATATATATATATATATATATATATATATATATATATATATATATATATATATATATATATATATATATATGTGTGATAATTATCTTGTGATGGAGTGGCCATCACTGGGGTTGTGAGTGTGTTCTGACTGTCATGCCAACGAGCCTGGCTCTTTGGTGTAGCGGTCAGAGTCCCAGTTTACTACCCCATAAGGTTTGGGTTCGAGTCCCGGCTGGGCAACTCTACTCCCCCTCGCTACATATCTATCTATATTACAATATTTACAATATTTCCTGTAATTTGCCCTGGTCGTGTGCGGCAGACGGTGTTTGGGGAGAAGCTGGTGACGCGCTTCCTGTTCGAGAGCGACTTCTCGGACGACCCCCTGCTGCCGTCTCCATGGCAACTGAAGGGCAAGATCCTGCTGAAGAACAAGAAGCTGAAGGCTCACCAGGCGCCTGTGGACATCCTCAAGCAGAAGGTGAGGACACAAGGACACATATTATATACACCCACATTATATTATATTAACCCACCAGGCGCCTGTGGACATCCTCAAGCAGAAGGTGAGGACACAAGGACACATATTATATACACCCACATTATATTAACCCACCAGGCGCCTGTGGACATCCTCAAGCAGAAGGTGAGGACACAAGGACACATATTATATACACCCACATTATATTAACCCACCAGGCTGTGAGGACACAAGGACACATATTATATACACCCACATTATATTATATTAACCCACCAGGTGCATCCTCAAGCAGAAGGTGAGGACACAAGGACACATATTATATACACCCACATTATATTATATTAACCCACCAGGCGCCTGTGGACATCCTCAAGCAGAAGGTGAGGACACAAGGACACATATTATATACACCCACATTATATTAACCCACCAGGCGCCTGTAGAATAGACATCCTCAAGCAGAAGGTGAGGACACAAGGACGCATATTATATACACCCACATTATATTATATTAACCCACCAGGCGCCTGTGGACATCCTCAAGGTGAGGACACAAGGACACATATTATATACACCCACATTATATTAACCCACCAGGCGCCTGTAGACATCCTCAAGCAGCAGGTTTTTTTTTTTTTAAAGTTGCGATCTAAAATGCCCAAAAGTTGTGATTTAGTTGCGATTCCCTTTTTGTAATGAAGCTCGAGGAATATTTTGTATATTGACTTATTACTAAAAAAAGAATAGCCTAATGTAAAGACACTGAGACAGCCTACCTGTCAAATGAATTTGGAGCAACATTAAAGTGAGGGACTCGCACATTCCGCCAGTCTCATGTTTTCATAAATTATAGTATATATAAACCCCTCTTTTTAAGGACGTTTTTCCATGTTTGTATTGATGACAGGACAGTTGAGAGTATGGCACGAGGAGAGTGTGTGTGAGAGAGAGGTGGGGCAGGGAAAATTTGTCAAAATATATGATTGAAAAAATAATCTAAAAGCAAATGAATGTGTCTGTGTGTGTGTCTGTCTGTCTGTGCGTGTGCGTGTGCGTGTGCGCGCGTGTGTGTGTGTGTGTCTGTGTCTGTGTCTGTGTGCGTCTGCGTTGTGTGTGTGTCTGTATGTGTCTGCATTGTGTGTGTTGTGCCCATGTGACAGGCCCATCAGTTGGCCCACATGCAGGCGTGCCAGGCCAGCAGCAACGGCCCCTGCAGCAGCAGCCCCAGCGGGAGCACCTCGAGTGGGGGGAGCGGAGGAGGAGGAGGAGGAGGTGGAGGAGGAGGAGGAGGAGGCAGCAGTCCTCTGGGTACCACCCCCGAGGAAGAGGAGGAGGAGGAAGACGACTACGACTATGACTACGAGTCCCTCTCCGATGGTAAGAAACACTCTCATTAACAGGAACACGGTAACACATCCTTTGACAGATACTCAAAATTCAGCTTGGGAACCGGGCTAGCTGAATTCAGGGTACTTTAATTGTGTTAGAAATCTGGTCAACTTTTACTAAAAATGCTTCTAAACACCATTATAAAGGGACTTTTTTTTCTGGAAATGAATCTAGTCTAAGGGTGCATATAGTGGCATGGCCCTAGCAGGGCTCTGCCCTACTGGTGACGCAACGCTTTCGGCTCAGCTACACACAGTAGGGCCAGGAGCTTGCTCTATCCCGCTACAGCGGGAACTCCACCCACTTTGTCTGGAACCAATCAACTGAGCATTTCCAACCGTCCTGGGTAGAGGCAAGTTCAAGGCAGTGACGTGGTTTAAGCAGAGACGTTCTATTGGGCTAAGAAATGTTTGGTTTAAACTTTGGCACATCCATCAACCAGGAGCAAGCCGAGGGAGGCGGGTTAACCAGGCCATGGAAACAAAGCTCCTCCTCTATGGAAATGCTAATCGTTATAGTCCTGGTCAGACCAGAATCGCGGTAGTGATCTTAAGTCTATGAAAATCAGACAAGCATGGCCCATCTTCGAGACATTGAAGACACATTGGGTCAAGAGAAATGGTCCGAGGCAGTCATAGTCGCCACAGCCAGACTACTCACCCTCATAATAGAAAGACTAACAACCATTAGCGTCTTTTTTTATTGTTGGTATTTTACTTTTATTACCCAATTTTATGTTTTCGTGCCCTGACCTCTCTCATGTCTGCCTAACTGTTGCTGTGTACAGACTATGGGCCTTGTACCAGTGGCGGAACAATTGCTCACAGGGCCCCAGGGCAAAACACTGATAGGGCCCCCCTCCATATGGCCTGCCATGGTCACAATAGGGCCCCCCTCCATATGTCCTGCCATGGTCACAATAGGGCCCCCAACACCAATACAGAAGGGCCCTGGGGAGCAGGGGCAAATGCCCCGCTTGCCACCCCCCCCCCCCCCCCCCCCCCCCCCCCCTATAGGGCTGCCCCTGCCTTGTACATTTCAGCTCCGCAGTGAATGGGAAAGGGTGAAATAAAAAGGCTGTTGAAAAGCGTGATGCAGTGCAGATCGCCTACCCAGAGTGGTGCAAAGCCCATCTGGATTTTACTGATGCATCGTAACAGATAAGACAGGACAGGAAGCCAAGCCACACTTTCTCAGTCAAAGGAGAAGCGTCTGTTTAGTGTCACAGATCGGATTTACTGAAAGTCTTACCTCAACAACCGCTGGTTGGTTTAGTGTCTTGACCTACATTTTTCTGAGGAGAAA
>NC_085873.1:47922053-47932053 GCF_034702125.1 Engraulis encrasicolus | reverse complement strand
GGTTCCAAAGCTTTGAAGCATAGAAGCTAAAGGCTGCCTCTCCACATTTTGTTTTGACTTTTGGAATCACCAGCAAATTCTTCTCCGTTGACCTTAGTGACCTGGCCGGTGCATACAGCTGAAACATATCCAGTAGATATGTGGGTCCCATTCCATTTAATGATTTAAATACAAGTAGCATTGCCTTAAAATCAATTCTGTAGCTTACTGGGAGCCAATGCAGCGATCTTAAAATTGGAGTAATGTGGTCAAACTTCCTTGTCTTTGTAAGAACCCTTGCAGCTGCATTTTGTACCAGTTGAAGCTGTTTAATGGTCTTATTTGGGAGGCCAGTAAACAGACTGTTACAGTAATCGACTTTACTAGAAATGAAGGCATGTATTAGCTTCTCCAGATCATGTTTAGACATCAGGCCCCTAAATTTAGAGACGTTTTTTATGTGATAGAATGCAGACTTAGTAATAGCTTTCATGTGACTGTTGAAATTTAGGTCACTGTCAATGAGGACCCCAAGATTTTTAACTGTTTCCCTTGGTTTCAGTCCCTTCGTTTCAAGGATAGTAGCAATCTTTTGTCTCTCCTCTCTTTTCCCAAATATAATTACTTCAGTTTTTTCTGTGTTCAGCTGGAGGAAATTGTGAGACATCCATTTGTTAATTTGGTCCATGCAATGATAGAGTGATTCAAGGGGGGTGTAGTCATTGGGGGACATAGATAAGTAGAGCTGGGTATCATCCGCATAGCTATGGTAATTTATGGAGTTATTCTCGATAATGTGTCCCAGTGGCAACATATACAGATTGAACAGTAGTGGTCCCAGAATGGAGCCCTGGGGGACCCCACAATCCAGAGACATTGGTGATGAAGTATGTCTTCCAATGGCGACAAAAAAACTTCTTTGTTGTAAGTACGATTTTAACCAGTCGATCACTATGCCCGTAAAACCAACCCAGTGTTCCAGTCTATGTAGTAGTATAGAATGATTAACTGTATCGAAAGCAGCACTCAAATCAAGAAGTACCAAGACGGATGATTTGCCAGCATCAGAATTCAATCTTATGTCATTCATAACTTTGATAAGAGCTGTTTCAGTGCTGTGGTAGGCACGGAAACCAGATTGAAACTTATCAAAATAGCTATTAGACATTAAAAAGGCAGTTAATTGGTTAAAAACAATTTTCTCTATTATTTTACCCACACACACACACACACACACACACTATACCAGAACATCAGCCCTCTGGAGAGGGACACCGAGGGGATACTGCCTACCACATACACCATCACGGTGAGAATAACACACACACACACGCGCGCGCGCGCGCACGCGCACGCGCACGCGCACACACACACACACACGCACACACACACACACACACACACACACACACACACACACACACACACACACACACACACACACACACACACGCACACACACGCACACACACACTATACCAGAACATCAGCCCTCTGGAGCCCTCTCTTGTTTATGCCTCTGTCTCTTCCGCAGGTGGTGTCGGGTCAGAACATGTGTCCGAACAACTCGGCGGGCAGCAATTTATTAATACCAGTGGTTCTTCACCTGGCTTGAATGGGTGTCATTGGGTGTGTTTCAGTTCCCTTTTTGCTCATGCCTCTGTCTCTTCCGTAGGTGGTGTCGGGTCAGAACGTGTATCCTTGTATTTCAGTTCCCTTGTTGTTTGTTTGTTAATGTTTATTGTTTATGCCTCTGCAGGTGGTATCGGGTCAGAACATGTGTCCTTGTATTTCAGTTCCCTTGTTGTTTGTTTGTTTATGCTTATTGTTTACACCTCCGTCTCCTCCGCATGTGGTGTCGGGTCAGAACGTGTGTCCGGGCAACTCGGCGGGCAGCCCCCCCCCTACTCTGTTGTATTTAAAAATAAAAAAATAAAAGACAAAAGCAACACCCCTGTGACTGTGAGTCTTCCGGGTACTAACTTCCTTCCTCCGCAGGTGGTGTCGGGTCAGAACGTGTGTCCGGGCAACTCGGCGGGCAGCAATTTATTAATACCAGTGTTTCTTCACCTGGCTTGAATGGGTGTCATTGGGTGTATTTCAGTTCCCTTTTTGCTCATGCCTCCATCTCTTCCGTAGGTGGTGTCGGGTCAGAACGTGTATCCTTGTATTTCAGTTCCCTTGTTGTTTGTTTGTTTATGCTTATTGTTTACACCTCCGTCTCCTCCGCAGGTGGTATCAGGTCAGAACGCGTGTCCTTGTATTTCAGTTCCCTTGTTGTTTGTTTGTTTATGCTTATTGTTTACACCTCCGTCTCCTCCGCAGGTGGTATCAGGTCAGAACGCGTGTCCTTGTATTTCAGTTCCCTTGTTGTTTGTTTGTTCATGCTTATTGTTTATGCCTCCGTCCTCCACACACAGGTGGTGTCGGGTCAGAACGTGTGTCCGGGCAACTCGGCGGGCAGCCCGTGCGTGGAGCTGGAGGTTCTGGGGGCGCCGGCCGACTGCTGCCACGTGCGCACCAAGCCCATCCACCGCAACCCCCTGAACCCCATGTGGAGCGAGAGCCTGACGCTGGCCGTGCACTGCCCAGACCTGGCCTTCCTCCGGCTGGCCGTGGTGGAGCACAACAGCTCGCAGGTCACCGCACAGAGAATACTGCCCCTCACCGCACTCAAGACAGGTGAGTTTAGAATACTGCCCCTACAGGTGAGTTTAGAATACTGCCCCTACAGGTGAGTTTAGAATACTGCCCCTCAAGACAGGTGAGTTTAGAATACTGCCCCTCAAGACAGGTGAGTTTAGAATACTGCCCCTCAAGACAGGTGAGTTTAGAATACTGCCCCTACAGGTGAGTTTAGAATACTGCCCCTACAGGTGAGTTTAGAATACTGCCCCTACAGGTGAGTTTAGAATACTGCCCCTCACCGCACTCAAGACAGGTGAGTTTAGAATACTGCCCCTCACCACACTCAAGACAGGTGAGTTTAGAATACTGCCCCTTAGAGCGCTCAAGACAGGTGAGTTTTCAGTCCTGTCGTGGCTCTAACGGTATGGCACTGGGTTACTACGCTGGCGACCCAGCCCGGGTTCCATTCCGGCCTGGGTCATTTGCTGATCCTTACCCGTCTCTCTCTCCTCTCCCCACGCATTTCCTGTCTCTCTTCCACTCTCCTGACAACAATAAAGGCAAAAAACCTCAACAAAATATATTTTTAAAAGGCCGGTGAGTTTAGTTTAGTTTAGTTTAGTTTATTTCGTTTAGTTCAACAGGGACCATGCACAATACACATTGATTACAGAAGTAAAAAGATGGCTTGTGCCAGATTATAGCTTTATAATAGGGGTGGGCATAGACTAATTTTTTTAATCTAGATTAATCTCACTGTAATTATGAAATTAATCTAGATTAATCTAGATTAATCTATATCAAAATGGCTCATTCAGAATAGGCACGCTAGCAAAATAATGCCGAAAAAAACCTTGGGGTTTCTTAAGACAGATGGCGCATTAGACCAGAGCTCATCTTTTTTTTCCAAAATGCATCTCATCTTCAAAAAATGGTTATGTTGATACTTGCTGATGAAAAAATCACTGCAATATGTGTAAAGTGTGTCCAATATATTAGGAAGCATTTACAGTTATAAGATACTGAAATTTCAAAATGAACAGCGCTATAAATTGTAGAGGCAAATACAGATAAATCTATCAAACATTTAGGCTATTTAAACAAAATTACCTCAACAATTCAGCATTTCTGAGAGAGAGAGAGAGAGAGAGAGAGAGAGAGAGAGAGAGAGAGAGAGAGAGAGAGAGAGAAAATCTGCCACTGACTGGTAAAAAGAGCAGCGGCTCCTTTAAGAGAGGGAGGAGCTCTGCGCGCTCTAGGCACAGCAGCCCTCAGCAGAGCCAGGCTACTCGCTATCTAGAACCTGCAGCACTGGCACACGGCGATGTGGCCTAAACCTGACAATTGTTTTCAGAGTCAGAACGCCAGAGGAGTTACAACTCGAAATGAATTCAGTTTGCAAAAAAAATAAAAATAAATCAAGCGCGACAACCGCGAGGATTATTACCGTTTGACATGAGAATATCTCACTCAGTCGCAAATGTGCGCGATTGCAACACAAACATTCAGTGAGAGTAGATATTGACAGTTTCAGTTTGACAATCTTCAAAATGCATATCACACAGAATGTTTAGCAATTATGGCACAGGCAAGATTTCTGGAAGTTGTTAAGGCTATGTGTTACATGCAATGCGTGAGGAAATGTAGGCTATGTCGGGCTGGTAGCTTACTCACACACAATAATGTCTCTCTATGTTCACCTTAAACAATAACGTCTCTTTAGTCTACCACTTGTGAAAAAGCACTCAAACAACACCTACCACGGCAGAGGGATTAATGTTTTCAGCATGCAAACACTTCATATTTAGTAGGTCTGCTGAAGCAGCAGGTGGAGAGGAGAAACGGCTGGAGCGCAGTCTGAAAGCGTCTGTCAATTAAACGCTATGGTGACGTGCATACCCAAACTCCAAACCTATATTTTGAGAATAGATTAACGTGCGATATTTTCTTTATCGCGCGACAAGAGTCTCACATTATCGCAGCACGTTAACGCCGATAACGGCCCACCACTACTTTATAGCTAATTTCCATCTGCAGTCCCTGGACAGGCAAAACAAATATTAAAATACATTAACATAAACAAGATATAAACAAGTAAGCATAGGCCATAGGTCAAACACACACACACGCACACGCACACACACACACACACACACACACACACACACACACACACACACACACACACACACACACACACACACACACACACACACACACACACACACACACACACACACACACACACACACACACACACACACACACACTAAAATGTCATACAGTGTGAGTTTATCAGAGCGCAAGAGGAGAGAGGGTTGTTTGGGGAAACATGACGAGTTACTGGTTACTTTTGGGAGTGCGGTGAAGATTTGGAATTCTGGCATGAGAACATGAAACTCTCCCGTTACATAAATGGAAGAATTCAATTAAGGCATGAAACCAGAGCCATCTGGACATGTGAGTTCCAGGGTAAAGGTAGAGAGATGTTGGGGAATATGTCGATCGACAAAGCAGGGGTAAACTGCTCGTTCACCAAGAGAACGAAGAGTCAAGAGAAGAAAAGAGAGAGTTGTTTGGGGAAATATGATGAGTTCCTGGTTACTTTTGGGAGTGCGGTGAAGTTTAGGGAGTCTGGGATGAGAACATGAAACATAAAAGGTGCAATTGAAACCAAAGCCATCTGGACTTGTGAATTCCAGGATAAAGGTAGAGAGATGTTGGGGAATATGTCAGTCGACAAGGGGTTAACTGATGTTCCCACCTTTTATGTTAGTTTACTAAGAATGTATTTATTTTACACTTTTTTTGTGAAAGAGGCAGGGCTATAAATTAACTTTTTTCATTACGAGTCCATTTCTCTAGTAGATGTTACATTTTACTAGCCACACATGCACTCACTATTAGTTTAAGGGACACTGTGCAGGAAATGGTCAAAAAAGGTACTGCAACTATGCTGCTCATTGAAACTGGGCTGCCTACTGCCAAATTTGATATTTACATGAACGTTTACTAAGTAATAAACAAACATTTTCTTGTATGGTCCAAGTAGAGTCATTTTTGCAGCTAAAAATGGCTATTTTTGGAAATTCAAAATCGCGGACCATGGAGAAGATCCCCTTTTTCATGTATGAAAAGTGCAATTTTTCCAGATATAATGAATACTTAGAATTTTATGCTGGTGGTAAGTTTTCATGAAAATGGTAACATTAGTGAATGGGCAGCATGAATTCTGGAAATAAACAACTAAAAATCTCACACAGTGTCCCTTTAAAGTGGCTAGTAAGATGTGTTTTCTATCAGCCAAACTGAATTTTCACCAGCATTTAGAAGATTGGCTGGTGTTAATTTANAGGGATGTAAATAAAATCGAAATGTATCGATGTATCGGAAGTATCGGCCGGCAATTTTATCGAATCGCATCGTATCGTGGGGCATTCTTAAGAATCGAATCGCTGGCCCCTGTGCAATGCCCTAGCTCCATAACACAATAGTAGTGGAAAAGTAATTGGAAAAAATCGAATCGAACCGAATTGCATCGTATCGTGGGGAATTCTTAAGTATCGAAAAAAATTCGAATCCCTGATTTAAGAAATCGATACCGTATCGTATCGTCATGAAGGCTGTGATTTACACCCCTACCCTGAATGAAGGTACTATAGCACCTCTCCATGTGTGTGTCTGCCATAGGCTACCGCCACGTGCCTCTGAGGAACCAGCACAACGAGCCTCTGGAGGTCTCCAGTCTCTTCATCTGCACCCGGCGAGTGGAGGAGAGCCCGTCCCCGGCCGCACTACCGGGCCTCACCACAGGGGCCGCTGTTTCCTCCTCCTCCTCCTCCGCCGCCCTCTCCGCTGGCGGTGTCGCTCCTGCTGTGCCTGCTGCTGTGGTGAGTTTCACACTAGCGCCCCCCAGAGGTGACATTAGATTTTAGTTAACACTTTATTTGAATGATTCACTATTACAGTGGATCTACCACATCTACACCAGTGTAACAGCATGTACCAACCCTGGATGTAAGTACAAAATTGGTACATGGTGTTACGCTGGTATTACATGGTATTAAATATTATTACACTGATTATTACACTGTAACTAATGTGGTAGATCCACTGTAATAGTGAACCATTAAAATAAAGTGTAACCACATTACATTACATTACATTTAAGTGGTGCTTTTATCTTGACTGAGTCAATTTTATACCTACTAGTATTGTGTTTGTCTATTGTGTTTTTGTCTATGGTAGTGTCTTGTAATTGTATCAGATGCACTGAAAATGAAGTGCATAGTATGAAGGCACGACACGGTTAAGTTAGAGCAGGGGTCAGGAACCTTTTTGGTGGAGAGAGCCATAAACGCCAAATTTTTAAAAAGAAATTTTCATGAGAGCCATACCATTTTAAAAACACTGAATACAATCAAAATCATGTATTCAATTAAGCCCAACAATTTTAGAGAGTACTGTCAAGTTATTGCTCTTGTTGACTCAGGTAGCCTAAGTAAAGGATTGCCAACTATCAACTTCATTATGGCGAGGTCTGGGAAACTTTTGTATTTCTTAGATGTAATATCCTGCATTTTAACACTTTTTAACCTCCCTTGTCCCGTTTCAACTCAATATGGAACCCGTAATTTTATTTATGAATACAGGACGATTCCATATTTCAAGTCAACTCTAGATAAGTAAGAGCCATATACAGTTCCCAATAGAGCCACATGTGGCTCTAGAGCCATAGGTTCCTGACCCCTGAGTTAGAGGTTATGGATGAGAAGGGTTCGTTATCTCTATCTGCCTGATGCTGTGATGAGTTTTACACTGGCGTCTCCTAGAGGGGGAAAAAGGAAGTGATGTGGACAAGACAAAGTTTTAGAAACAGTGTGAGTGTGTGTGTATGTCTGTGTGTGTGTGTGAGAGAGAGAGACACGTGGTTGCTTTGCTAGTGGTACGTCGGGTTACCCCACATTCCAATGTCACCAATGTCACGTGAGTGTGTGAGTTTGTGTCCTACCACACATACCACACTTGTGCTTATCAGACAGGCAGTATTGGTAGTTTATCCTGCACTGGGCGCTCTAAAGACCCTAATCGTACTCTTGGCCCCGTCCGCTGGCTAATCGGCCGACCGAAGAGACAGACACTTTTCTCGTAACAAGTCCGTCTTTGCTGTGGTTTAAAAAAAAAAAAAAAGCTCAATGTAAACGCATCCATTGCCTGACTGTTACAAACACACACACACACACATCATCAGTGACACACACACACACGTGCGCGCACAGCTCGGCAATTCAGCTGGAGCGGAGACAGCGCACAGCAAAACCAGACGCAGGAAGTGAGAGAGAGAGAGGCAGAGAGAGAGAGAGGCAGAGAGGGAGAGAGAGAGAGAGAGAGAGAGAGGTAGAGAGAGAGAGAGGTAGAGAGAGAGAGAGAGAGAGAGAGAGAGAGAGAGAGAGAGAGGGAGGCTAAGAAAACACTGTCCATTCCAGAGACTCTTGGAGTTTTGTTTGGAGAAGGAGGAGGAGGAGGTTTCACGAGGAGAAGGAAGATCCCCTGTACTAACGCTAAGGACACATAGCAGGCGAAAAGAAGAGAGGTGAAATCCAGTGTTCCATTCTGACAGCTCCACCCTCATCAGCTCCTCTCGGCCAATCAAATGGAATGGAACAGTTATGTTGTTAATTTTATTGGTCGCAGCACACGAAATTCGCTCCTCATTTGCATGATATTAAACAGTGGTGTAGTCTACTTTTTTATGATGGGTATACTGTATATTTGAGCATTTTTTGAAGTGGGTATACTGTATATATTTGTGCTATTCAAAATAATGGATCCATCAATTTTAAGTGGGTATACTGAAATCCCTGAAATTTAGAAGTGGGTATACTCCGTATCCCCGCGTTCTATGTAGACTACACCACTGATATTAAACTTTCCATGCCAAATTTGCAGTAATTACAATATCCAACCTAATACCTTTTGAAGACATTTCTCTCATCTCGTCTCTATGTTGGCGTAGCTACTGCCCGTTGCCTCTGTAGGGCGGTATGGAATGTCCCCTTGTCTTGTCAGTGGGGAGAGAGAGATAAGAGGGGTGACTGATGAGGGGTCGTCTGGGGTCAAAGCTGTAGTCTGAGATCGATGAGGAACACAAGAGCTCCTGCTAGGGACATACAAGGACAGCAGTGTCATGTAGTTGTGTCAGAGAGAGTAGAGAGAGAGAGGTCCATTGTTTCCTGGTTCTATTATTGCAAGGGGGAGGGGGGGGGAAATCCCCCTTTAGGCAGACCTAAGGACTGTTCTATTCAATGCTAGGAGTATTATGACACGCCCCTTTAGGCAGACCGGAACCTGGTCATGTTAGGTGCCCATAGCAACCTATTACAATGGCATATCTCTATATGCTTAAAGAATCTCTGGTTGTGTCATGATCTGTTTTTGGTGTGATATTGACAAAACTGAGAGGACCGGTCTTCGGAGTCACAAATATACTGTGACGTATGCTGCATTGGTGCATTGTTCAGGCCTATGGAATGTCCCCTTGTTGTCAGTAGGAAGGGAGAGAGATTAGGGGGTGACTGACGAGGGTCATCTGGGCCACGGGCTGGACTGGCCATCTGGCATAGCGGGCATTTCCCAGTGGGCCCACCCTGCACCCTTGCGGCCCCCTATTTTCCCCTTTTTCTTTCTGATTTCTGAAAATAGGGGCCCGGAAGGTGAAAAAGTGGAACGCACTCGGGTTCTTCTTTTCTTCTTTTTTTATTTTTTTATTATTTACATAGCAGCAGAAGTGTAGACAAACGTTTCGGCTGTTGCCTTCGTCATTGTCTGAAAATATGGGCCCACAACGGTACGGGGCCCTCCGGTGAGTCAGTTCTGCTGCACCACTAATGAAGCCAAAAGTGCCCGGGCCCTATTTCTCCCCCATGAGGGGCCCCTTTAAGCCAAAAGTGCCCGGGCCCTATTTCTCCCCCATGAGGGGCCCCTTTAAGCCAAAAGTGCCCGGGCCCTATTTCTCCCCCATGAGGGGCCCCTTTAAGCCAAAAGTGCCCGGGCCCTATTTCTCCCCCATGAGGGGCCCCTTTAAGCCAAAAGTGCCCGGGCCCTATTTCTCCCCCATGAGGGGCCCCTTTAAGCCAAAAGTGCCCGGGCCCTATTTCTATATATATTGTGTGTGTGTGTGTGTGTGTCGTGTGTCGTGTGTGCGTGTGTGTGTGTGTCATGTGTGTGTGTGTGTGTGTGTGTGTGTCCGTCTCCATCTAACCTCATGTTCTTCCTCTGCAGTTGTTCAGTGCAGAGTAGAGGCGTGCTGCTTTGCAGGGGTGTGTGTGTTGCGGTGGTGTGTGTGTGTGTGTCGTGTGTCGTGTGTGCGTGTGCGTGTGCGTGTGCGTGTGCG
>NC_085873.1:47902053-47917053 GCF_034702125.1 Engraulis encrasicolus | reverse complement strand
CACACACACCTTCATCAAAGAACCGCGCCAGAGCACAGCCAACGACATCATACGACAGGTACGCACACACACACACGGTCATCAAAGCACCATGCCAGAGCTCTGCAAATTACATCATACGACAGGTACACACACACACACACACACACACACACGCGCACACACACACACACACACACACACACACACATACACACCGTCATCAAGGCCCCGCGCCACAGCACCGCCAACGACAGGTACACACGCATGCTCGTAAGCACACAGGTGTACATACTGTACAGCGCGGCAAGCACATCATTTTTCAAGCACCTCAAATACGATCCGTCTCACACTCAAATGGATTTATCAATTCATCAAAGCACAAGCACAATTACACACACACACACAATTACTCTTCTTTTTTTTAACACAGCCCTCTGTATTTCTACCACAGGCCCTAAGCAAGGCCAAGTACTCGTTCAGCATCTTGAGCAACCCCAACCCCAGTGACTACGTGCTCCTGGAAGAGCTGGGCAGGGAAACATCTTCATCCTCCTCCTCCTCCTCGGGGGGCAAGAGGGCGGCGGGGGCCAAGGGCAGCCAGCGTGTGCTGCAGGATACGGAGTGTGTGTACCTCACCCAGAGCCAGTGGAGAGGGGCCGGCAGGTTCATACTCAAGCTCAAAGAACATGTGAGTTACACACACACGCACACACAGACACACACACGCGCACGCACACACACACACCCTCTCACATTTGGGCATGCCGTTGAGCACATATTGACAGGCGCATCTGAGCCGAACTTCCCAGGTGGTTCAGAAAGTAAAAACCTTCACCGCCACATCTCCTACAGCCACTGGCGGCAAATAGTTAAAGGGACACTGTGCAGGAAATGGGCAAAAAAGGTACTGCAACCATGCTGCTCATTGAAACTGGGCTGCCTATTGCCAAATTTGATCTTTACATGAAAGTTTACTAAGTAATAAACACATATTTTCTAGTATGGTCCAAGTATAGTCATTTTTGAAGGTAAAAATGGCTATTTTTGGAAATTCAAAATGGCGGACCATGGAGAAGATCCCCCTTTTCATGAATGAAAAGTGCAATTTTTCCAGTCATAATGAATACTTAGATACTTAATACTTGGTGTTAATTATTTGTGAAAAAGGTAACATTAGTGAATGGGCAGCATGAATTCTGTAAATAAAGAACTAAAAATCTCACACAGTGTCCCTTTAACAGTATTGAATTCATACTCAAGCTCCAAGAACAGGTACAGTATATCACGAAAGTGAATACACCCCTCACAGTTTTGCAGATGTTTGAGTATATCTTTTCATAGGAAAGCATTACAGAAATGTAACTTTGACACAATGATTAGTGACCTTTTAACAACATATTTAACCGCTTAAATTTCTTGTTCACTCAGAAAAAAACTAAATACAGCCATTAATGTTTGAACATGTACTCACAAAAGTGAGTACACCCCAGATTAAAATCCGGTAGAGAAGGGGCTATGTTGGCTCGAATCGTCTCGAAATGAAACGAAATGAAAAGGGATGACAAGGGAGGTCATCAGTGTGCGTTTCAACCTTTCTTTGCATTGAACTTTTACATTTTGAGTCTGCATCTGGCTTAAATAGATTGGTGTGAGATTTGAATGCAATCCTATGGAGAATATCATGATCTGCTTCAGTAGTCACAGTGCATGTTGACATGCATGTTTCTTTTAGGTGTATTTCAGATTGCCAATGTTGACAGCATTCATGCATCCCCAAACCATGTCAGTCCCACTACCATGCTTGGCTTATGAGAGGATACACCTTTTTTGTACAACTCACTTGTTTACCACCACACATGCTTGACACCATCTAAAGCAAATTTGTTTATCTTGGTCTCTTCAGATCACACAACATGGTTCCAGTGATCCATATCCTTGGTCTGTTCATCTCTCTTGAGACCAAGATAAACAAATTTGCTTTAGATGGTGTCAAGCATGTGTGGTGGTAAACAAGTGAGTTGTACAAAAAAGGTGTATCCTCTCATAAGCCAAGCATGGTAGTGGGACTGACATGGTTTGGGGATGCATGAATGCTGTCAACATTGGCAATCTGAAATACACCTAAAAGAAACATGCATGTCAACATGCACTGTGACTACTGAAGCAGATCATGATATTCTCCATAGGATTGCATTCAAATCTCACACCAATCTATTTAAGCCAGATGCAGACTCAAAATTTAAAAGTTCAATGCAAAGAAAGGTTGAAACACACACTGATGACCTCCCTTGTCATCCCGTTTCATTTTGTTTCATTTCGAGACAATTCGAGCCAACATAGCCCCTTCTCTACCTGATTTTAATCTGGGGTGTACTCACTTTTGTGAGTACATGTTCAAACATTAATGGCTGTATTTAGTTTTTTTCCGAGTGAACAAGAAATTTAAGCGGTTAAATATGTTGTTAAAAGGTCACTAATCATTGTGTCAAAGTTACATTTCTGTAATGCTTTCCTATGAAAAGATATACTCAAAAATCTGCAAAACTGTGAGGGGTGTATTCACTTTCGTGATATACTGTAAATGACACACTAGAGCAGTGGTTCACAACCTTTTTTGAATTAAAGGGGTATGCCACTATTTTGGGGCTTAATACAGTTAAAATCGTTGGCCAGGGTTTATAAAGGTGGTAAAGTGTCTTGTTTTTCATGTAAGTCATTGTCTTGCTTTAAGACAAGTTAAAAGAGGGAGCATGTCACTAAGCTAGTGAAAGTCAATGCATCCGTGTAGCATGCTACATGCTACAGTGATCCATTGACTTTCACTAGCTTAGCTACATACTCCCTCTTTTAACTTGTCTTAAAGCAAGACAACGCTTAACATGAAAAACAAGACCCTTTACCACCTTTATAAACCCCAGCCGACGAATTTAATTGTATTAAGCCCCAAAATAGTGGCATACCCTTTTAAAGCCCCCTGGACCTCATTCTAAGCCCCAAGCCTCCCAACGGCCCCCTCAACCTCATCATAACCCTGCCAACGCCCTCCCACCCCATAAAATAGATGAATGCCCCCCATGGCATCCGCCTAATCTCAGCTGTTTAAACCCCCTGTCTGTGCATATTCATCAACATTTAATACATTATTCTTTGACAGTCAACATTTTCTCTATTTTTATTATGTCACGTGTACGTCAACTCTCACTCTATTAACCCTACCTCAGAAGCTAAAATGGTCTTCCCTACCTATTGTGTGTGTGTGTGTGTGTGTGTGTGTGTGTGTGTGTGTGTGTGTGTGTGTGTGTGTGTGTGTGTGTGTGTGTGTGTGTGTGTGTGTGTGTGTGTGTGTGTGTGTGTGTGTGTCTTTATGTGTGTGTCTTTATTCATCAGGTGGTGCGTGAGGACAAGCGCAAGGGCCTGTCGTTTGCCAACGAGTTTCGTAAGCTAACGGGCCGCAGCAAGAGCTTGGCCCAGGAGAGCAGTAGCAGCAGCAGCAGCAGCAGCAGCAGCGCCCCCACCAGTAAGGAAGACCGAACTGCAGGCACAGTCAGCTGGGCCGAGCTCTCCGAATAAAAACGAGAGCCTTTACCCCACACCACCACCACCATGACCACGACTCCATATGCCTGCCCTCCATCTGTTTGTGTGTGTGTTAAGACGTGCGTGCGTGTGGATGGATTTTTGTGTGTGCCCCGTGTGTGTTTTTAACGGCATGCACGAGCACCCAGCACCAGTCAGGCCGCCACTCCACTGCAAGGTACGAACGAGCCTCGTCACAAAAACTACACACCAGACTCACCAAGTCTCTCTCTCTTTTGCTGTCACTCTTGTTCATATCTCAGTCTTGTTGAAGGAGGTAGGTCTACACACTACCAATAAGCAGCACACACATAATCTTCCATTCAAAAAGCAACGTTTTGATTACCCTGGCAACGTTTTGATTACCCTGGTGATCGAAACATTGCTTTTATATTTTATTTTTTTAAGCTTATTCTTATTGGCAGTGTGCAGACCTATTTCCTTCAACTGTCTTACACGTTCGTCTGGCACCTGCAAAAGGCTGTGCGCACCCCCTATACCCAAAACAACCATATATCAGCCTTCCCTCTATCTCTCCACTATATCACTCTTGTGGTGTCTCTCTCTCCTCTCCCCTCCCCTCCCCTCTCTGAGCTGATATTAAAGGTGGGGTTGCAGGTATGACATCACGTTGGGGGAACTCCCCCAGGATTCTAAGCTTCTACATAGACTCCTATGAGCCTGCGGAACCCCCAATGTGATGTCATAATAGTACATATTCTTAAAATGGTTAACCTGCAACCCATTGAGAGTAAATAGAATGGAGGCCAAAATTCTATTTCATTGTTGAAGCCAAGTTGGAGCCAAGGTTGGACCCAAAAAGACCAAAAAATGGCCAAATCCCATTCATTCCTATGAGAGACATGAAGCCCTGTATCTCTCTTAAATGCCACTCCAGGGGGATCATTTTTCGCTCAACTAGTAGGTCCCCTTGCTCTCCAACTTACCAGGGTGGTGATTTTTTGTGGTGATGTTTTATTTTAGAGAGATATTAAAAGTTAAATTGACCAATGAGCATCAGAACATGGTTTGATTGACCGTTAGAAGTCTTGTTGTTGTCCAATCAGCACCTGCGTTTGGCGTTGCTAAGGTGGAATGTAAGTTGGAATGTTCCCAAATCTGGCTTCAAAGCGTTGAATGGCAAATAGCGTTGATTTGGCGTCCATTCTATTTACTGTCAATGCTGCAACCCCACCACCATTGCCTTTTGGGAGCTGCTGCTGCTTCTCAAATTCAGTTTGTTAAAGGTTGTAAGATGTATCTCCTTCTGGAGCATTTTCAGATCTAACCGCTGTCAAAGACCTTATAGTGTGCCAGGTTTTTTTTGTTTGTTTGTTTTTTTTTTACGTGTGGGGAATGCATGGGTTTTGCTGTGCCATTGACATCCATGACACTACAGTCAGTCAGGGCCGGATTAAGACGCCGCAGGGCCCCTAGGACACAGGTTCTGGTAGGCCCCCCTTGAAAGGTAAATTTCATTTAAAAAAATACACCGATGCGGTCATAATTCCGACCCATGAGGGGTATTAATAAGATTTAAAACCAGTGTTGCCAGATTGGGCTGTTTCCCGCCCAATTGGGCTGCTTAGGATGCCTGTGTGCGGGTAAAAATGGCATTTAGCAGAAAAACCCGCCCAATTTTTGCCATAGAAATCAATAGAATTGGGCGGGATTTTGTGCTTCTAGGCGGGTTTTGAGCATTTTTTTGGGCTGGAAATCATCAGCCTCATCTGGCAACCCTGTTGAAAACTCTACCTGACACGGTATGACATGGACATTATCAATACCGCATCTTACATTTCTCCAATTATATTCATTTTTCCCCCTTTGGCCAACTGGGGGCCCCCATGGCAGGTGGGGCCCCTAGGCTGCAGCCTTATAGCCTGTGCATTAATCCGGCCCTGCAGTCGACTCGGTACACACATATTGCTCCTTGTACACTCACTGCTAGAAATTCATGTGTGTGTTGACTGCGTTGAACTTCTGTGGCATCTAACTGTATTTGATGTGTGTTTCATTCACTGTGGATGTGTTAACATTTAATTTAAGACTCATCTCACCACACATGTACACACACTACAATGTTCATAATCTGCATGGTCCCTATTACATAATAATGCATTAAAATATAACATTAAAATATAAGCACACTCACTCACTCACTCACACACACACACACAGGCGCACACACACGCACACATTATTGACCCGTGTTGTTGTTCCGCTTCCCCCACAGGTGTGCTTCCTGAGAGACTGAGGGAGTGGCTAACCGCAGCAGGTTGGATGACTGGCGGCTTCATCACCACACCACCAGCCAATCACAGGCTCTGTAGTACGCCAGGCCCCTCCCCCAGGGCCCTGGGTCCACTGCTCTGGAACTGGAAACAGCACAAATGAACACCGCCCCTCCTCTCCATCTTTTCCTGTTGGCCAATCACGCTGTCTTCTCTTTAGCTCACGTCAGCCAATGGCAGTGAGCCATGTTGATGATGCTGATGAGATCTTTCCAGAGATGAGCGTTGAGATCGATCCTCCATTAGCCGCCCTGAGCGGCTGATGTCGTTTTGGAGACGAAAGAGTTGCATTGTGGGACGCGACTAGCCGATGAACGCTACAGTTGGCGATTGTCCGTCCTCGTTGCCAACTACGTCCGAGGAACAGATGTCTATGGAGGTCAGAGGTCGAGGCGATTGAGAAGTGGTGGTGGTGGCGTCCATGTGATCACCCACCTTACCTTTACAGCAGGAATGTTCCCGGCCCTCTCACAGGGCTAATGGTCATGAATAAGATGGCTGTCTGGGATTTCTTGATTTATTTCCTGTGTTGTACTGTACTGTACTGTACTCTTAAGTCCTGCACTGCCACACTGCGGTGTGAGTTGGACACTAGTTCTAGCTCACCCCACCTGCTTGAAGTTTCTGAGAGGGTCCACTGATATCGTCACATCACTTGACACCAACGACCTTTCACAAGGAGTGTTGTAGCCACGTTCAATGTCTCAAGGGGCGTGTTTCAAGTCAGAAATTCACTGTGATTGGTGTCGGACAGAATAATTTATATCTACTGACAAGCATTCTGATTGGTCACACTGTGCGTCAAACAAACATTGTCTAAAGGTGAACTGTGGCTGAAGAGGCTCATCAGGACTGTGTGGGCCAGATGCGGCCCAGTGCTGGCCCAAGTACGGTGTGTCTAATTCCCCAATGCCACCCAATGCTTTGTAGATGGTGTAACTGACTTTATGTTCTTACTGATCAGTGGTGTATGGACCTTTATTTAAGGGAAAGTTTATTTATTTGTATTTTATTTTATTTGAAAAGGTGCATTCAGGAGCATTTGGTCCCCATGGAATGTACTGTAGGTGAAGGATGAAAGTATTTAGAAGATGAGAGGAGAGGAGAGGAGGGGGAGGACATGGTTTGAGGTCAAGTGTTTTGCTGGCACTGGTGGTGAGTGGTCTTTGGCATCCACAATGAAGGGGTGGTACAAAGAACTACGTATTTAGCCTTTATCCAGTGCTGCATATGAGTAATTTTATCATTGATTGATTACAATTTATTAAGTTTTAAAACTATGCTATTGGCACCTTTGAACACAGCATGGAAATGTTAAAATATTCATTTTTTTAAAATTAAATTTAACTAAATTGATTATTTGTTTTTCATCAGTTAAGAGAAGAAAATAAGTTATTGTTGCTGCCAAATTTTAACATTGTTTTGGCTAAGGTAGTTGAATGTTATTTTAATTACTTCAGTGTAAAATGGTAGCACAGAAATGCTGACAGTGAGTTGAAGTAATAAGCAACAGGAAAGCAGTTTAATAGTTGGAGTGGCAAGATGTATTTAAGTGGGTCCAATGGAAGTGAACAGAGATATGGTCAAGTCAAACTGAAAGGTTTAAGCCTAAATTATGTCTGTTGTTCTAATTTAAATTATTGCCATGGGATAGATATTTTGCATGGCACGTTGTCTAAGTGTCTAGGTTTGTTTCCTCCTGTTTTGTACATTCTACATGTGTACTTTTAGTTTGTGTGTGTGTGTGTACTGTATATATATTTGTATGTGTGTTTATCAATGTAATTTTATAATCAACAAGCAAGTGATCAGATCTTAACTCTGTACTTTGAACTGTCCCCCGTTTTTGTCTCTTTTCCTTGTAATTATCAATGCATATTGTATGTATAATTATCAGATGCGTATATGTACAGTATATACATATTTTAAATAGTACACTTAAGTCCCCTCTCACGGTCACCGAGGTCAAGGGAAGTCAAGTCACACGCACTTTGGTCACATGACTTTGGTCACATGACCTTGCCTTTTGGTTCTGGTCACACTTCAGTCAGGGGGCTTTTTATTTGCATTTTTTTCTTTCTTTTTTTGCCACGGACTACCTTAAAACCACACATTCTGTATTTAAAATTGAGATTTTTCTTTTTTTTTCTTTTCATTTTTATAGCTAATGTTTGGACCATATTTGTGGGGATGATGTGGAAAGTTAAGGCTGTGTTGTGGACTAACATATCACTGATTCCAAGTGTTTTGCTTGTATTAAAGAAACAGTCCACCATTTTTTTGTAAACGCCAATTTCACACCTTTCCGTGGTTTTAATAAGCTGTTCTCTGATTCTGGCAATATTCTTTCTAGTTCTTAGCATGCGTTTTTAAACCAAGTGGGACCAGTTGGAACCATTCAGGTTTTAGTACCTTCCAGCAGTGTAGTCTACTTTTTTATAGTGGGTATACTGTATATTCGAACATTTTTTGAAGTGGGTATACTGTATATGTTTATGCTATTCTAAATAATTGATCAATCAATTTTAAGTGGGTATACTGAATCCCCTAAAATTTAGAAGTGGGTATACTCTGTATACCTGCGTTCTACGTAGACAACACCACTAGTACCATCCGGTTCTGTCATGCATGCCAGAGAGTAATGGCACCAAACTCGGAGAACAGTTGGAACAACAGAAGCAAGGTAAAACTAATTTAAAAATGAAAATCAAGGGGAGCTGTAAAACGAGTGTACCAAAAATGGTGGGCTGTTCCTTTGAAGCCAGTAGAGATGCATAGGGTGCATTCCAACATGCAGACTTCAGTCCTCCACTTGTGCTTGTGGCCTTGCATGTTGCTGACGCCCCGCCTCACTGGAGAAAAAAAAAAAGTTTCTCTGCTCTCAACCTAGCCACAACAAATTTGGGGGACTATTCTTCATTCACCATCCCAATTGCAAATGAGGAAATTACATTAGAATTGAGCTTTTGCAAGATATTGACTTAATTTTCTGTCGTCTGTGACATCATCATGAGGTCACAACCAGGCACGTGAGGAAGGAAAGACAGACGTCTGCATATTGGAATGCACACAAGGTTTCAACTGAGCCTTGGCCTCAATCATCCCATAATGAAACACTAGAGAGATACTGTGATGTCAAATGGCAGGCTCGTGTTTGGTTACTTGCATCACAGTGCTTATTCTTTTTTAAATATATGTGGAGATGATTAGCTGGTTAATGTAACAACATACTGATACTAATCATTACTGTTTTATTTGTTTAAAACCAAATTGGTGACCAAGATTTTTTTTTGAGAGATGGTCTTTCAGTGAGGGTGGTTTTATCTTTTCCACATTTTTTTTCCCTTTTTTATTTCTTTTTTTCTGTGTCTTTATTTTCTACTTGTTTTTCCTCTTAATTATTTTTATTTCTTTTCAGAGGAATACACTACACAATAGCAAAATAATTTTGCTACTTTAAATATTTATTTACCGTACTTGCTCTTTTTTTGTTGTTGCCCAGGTTGGCTTTTTTAAAAACTGTTACCAGTATCAAAAACTGTGGGCAAGGAATGTGTAAACTTCTATTTAATTTAATTTTTATTTTGTGGGTCCCAGCACTTGTATTTTAAATTAGTGCATTTAGTCCACAGCCTCAGGCTGTTGTACTTGTTTTAAAACTTCTATTGCTGCCCTTCTTATCTTGGAGAAATCAAATGCTACATTTCAGAGACCTGACAGTCAATGGAGCAGCTGTGTGCTTAAAGGGGTATGCCACTATTTTGGGGCTTAATACAGTTAAAATCATTGGCTGGGGTTTATGAAGGTGGTAAAGTGTCTTATTTTTCATGTGAAGCGTTGTCTTGCTTTAAGACAAGTTAAAAGAGGGAGTATGTCGCTAAGCTAGTGAAAGTCAATGGATCCGTGTAGCATTGTAGCATGCTACACGGATCCATCGACTTTCACTAGCTCAGCGACATGCTCCCTCTTTTAACTTGTCTTAAAGCAAGACAACGCTTAACATGAAAAATAAGACACTTTACCACCTTTATAAACCCTGGCCAACGATTTTAACTGTATTAAGTCCCAAACTAGTGGCATACCCCTTTAAGTGTTGAGGCAGAGGGTGCAACTAGCTCCTCGTGTCCTTCCCTGTTGCTTCTGTCCTCCTGCCTCAGTGTTGGCCCACCTCTGTGGAGAAAACAATAACATTTCCCCGCTGCCAACTTGGGCAGGGGTCAGTTTCTCGCTTATTGACGTTGCTAACCGTCTTAAGACCGTCTTAAGACGTAACACCATTCCCTTGGATTTAGTGGTGAGCGTCGCTGTCAAGATGCAGTTGAGTCGCTCGTACGACGGACTTTGCTAACGACGATAGCAAAGACGCTTTCGAGAAACGGACCCCAGAGCAGCTTTTGGGAGGAGTCTCCCCATTCAACATGCTGATTGCAAATGAGGTAATGGGCTTTGAGTTGTGCTTTTGCAAGATATCGAATAAAAATTTGAACATTTATGATGCCAAACCTGCTCAAGTCTAGGCAAGACCACAAGCAGCAGGAAAGGATGGAAGAAGCTGGGTTGATTGCTATCATGGTAAGATGATGCTAATTAGCATGTGCCTAGTTTGAAAAATGTTGCTATCATTTCAGTGTTGCACGAGCAATGTGTAGATCTGGGTACGTGCAACAACACTGGCATGTCTGTGTGCATGGTGTTTGGACGGAACATCGTACTGTAAAATGCTGTAGCGTCAAAATGCTGGAGCACTTGTGTTGATCCAGTTAGCTATTCTTTCATCGCTATTATGGATGTGGTCGCTTTAGTGCTGTCAACTGTTTTGACTACTTTTCTCCACAGTTACTTGAAACGGTTATTGAACTGCTTGATGAATGACTATTAAAGGCAGTTATGAATTAGAAATCAAATGGTTGTTCATTTCTTTTGTAAAAGGTTGGTTTTTTTCAGTGAAGTGATGAAATAATTTCTAGTATCGTATTGGAAAGACAATTGAGGATTATGATGGGTGTCACTTCCCGTTTGATTCAGGTAGCAAAATAAAGGCATGTTCTCAATATTAGTGAGTATTAATTCAAATGAACCACATCGAATAGGTTTAGGTAAAACCTGTACACAAGCCTTTTATTGATAGCTTTTATAGAAAAAGAAAAACATTCCAAGAATTCTGTACAAGAAGATTTCTTAAACTGGTTCTGGCAAAGATTTTCCAGATTCTAACTCTGGTTCTGGCAAAGATTTTCCAGATTCCATCTCCGGTTCTGGTTCATTCTGGGGAACTTTTATATGTTCTGCAAAATTCAATGTTGCGAAGTCAGGTTCCGTTGCTAGAGCATGGTCGATCTGAGTCTTGAGTTTAGAGTCTAGGAAGGCATGGCCGATTGTGAAGTGATCCTGAGAAAAAGGAATGAGGAGATATTGAGATTTTCAATATCGTAAGCAACAGAAATTGTTCTATGTGTCACCAATACAACAACAACGTGGGGTCAATTCTTTTTACATTTTCCCTGTTAAACTCCATTCATTCTGAAATCCAGCTAGGGGTGTGACAGCTAAGTATCTTGGGTAACACTTTACTTTACGGATCGCGAGTGTATTATAATAAGGTGTTAATTTCAGAGTAATTTCTCAGTAATTTCAGTGTAATTTTGTGGTAATAACGGTTTGTTATTAGTAATAACAGCAAAATAACCATATGGTTTCCAGTGCAATGCCAATTATGGCTCGGCTCCGCACTAATGCAATTTTCTTTGACACGGGGATAATGCAATTTTCTGTGACACGGGGATAATGCCATCATCAAAGCCTCCTTCAATCACCGTAATCCGCTTTCACTCGCAATGATGTCATAGTCATGTGACATCATTGCACTGGAAACCATATGGTTATTTTGCTGTTATTACTAATAACAAACAGTTATTACCATAAAATTACACTGAAATTACTGAGAAATTACTCTGAAATTAACACCTTATTAGCGATCCGTAAAGATTAGTGTTACAGCATCTTGATAAATCTTTTAGAATTCTTGCACAGCTCCTTAGAACAGGTGCGTAGGAGTGGAACCCCTGGGTCACCGACGTTAGAGAAGAAATCTCCCTCACATTTGCAGCTTTTCCTTTTCGACGCTTCAGTCTATGGACCTTTCTGTTTTCTCCTTAGGAATTGCTTGAAGAAGGTCAATAGACAAAAACGTGGCAAGTAAACGCTGCAACATGAACAGTGTGAGGGAGCTTTCTTGTCTCTAAGCTTTGAACCTTGTCATATTGATTCCTTAAAGGGACACTGTGCAGGAAATGGTCAAAAGGTACTGCAACTATGCTGCTAATTGAAACGGGGCTGCCTATTGCCAAATTTGATCTTTACATGAAAGTTTAAGTAATAAACAGATATTTTCTAGTATGGTTCAAGGTCATTTTTGCAGCTAAAAACTTTTTCCAGTCATAATGAATACCTAGAATTTGATGGTGGTGGTAAGTATTCATGAAAAAGGTAACATTAGTGAAAGGGCAGCATGAATTCTGGAAATAAACAACTAAAAATCTCACACAGTGAAGTGTAAGAAACTCTTTATCAATTGCCTCGGCAGTGACCAAGTAACCGGACCTTAATGACAATATTTCCGGTCTCAATGCTTCTTCACAGTTTGGCATTATAATACTTCATATCAGCTCAATGCTTCTTCACAGTTTGGCATTATAATACTTCATATCAGCTCAATGCTTCTTCACAGTTTGGCATTATAATACTTCATATCACCTCAATGTTTCTTCACAGTTTGGCATTATAATACTTCATATCAGCTCAATGCTTCTTCACAGTTTGGCATTATAATACTTCACATCACGGTGTCAACATGTAACAACGGCACAGCAAAGAGCCTTGAAATGTACTTCGCACCTTTTTCTTGTTGGGCGGCGCCCCTACTGGGGGGTTGAAGGTCATGTCTTTCACGCTGTAGTCCTCGAACAGCTCAACCGGCAACCTGCACGAGACACGACCGTCATTAAACACTGCAGCTTGGTGAGGCAAGAGTGAACTACACAGCTTTCTTTTTATTTTTTTTAAAATGTTTTTATTGGCTTTTTTTGCCTTTATTACAGATAGGACAGTGGAGAGTGACAGGAAGTGAATGTGGAGAGAAATGGGGGTGGGATTGGGAAATGACCCCGTCCGGATTCGAACCGGGGTCCCCATGGGCATGCAAGCCCAAATAAGGGGGGCTTAGCGCGCTGCGACACAGCGCCCCCAACTACACAGCTTTAAGTGGACACAACAACTAGAAATGCACTCAGAGAGCCAAGGAAGCTGTTTGATAAGGGGTCATTTCACGTGAAATCAGATACTTTGGGACTCCACCGACACAGATTTCAACTAGAATGGGCACTCGGTAGAGCGCAAACCTTCGCCTGCGCCACTTATTTTTTTTTGGCCATCTTCAAAGTGTGGGGCATAACATTCTCAAAATGTTGGTGTTAGCTTCATTTAAATCGGACTGGAATATCGTAATATTACATTTTTTGGCCCAGTCTTGACCTCTTATTCAATTCAGCATGCACACGTTCTTCTGGCATATAGTGCTTGGCAAAGAAAAACGTTTTTGACCTTTTTGTGACCTTGACCTTGACCTTTGACCCAATCACTCCCAAAAAGTAATCGGTTGTTCCTTGGGTCATGACCAATCATCCCACTAAATGTCATAAAAATCGGCTCAATTTACGTTTTGACCTTTTCGTGACCTTGACCTTGACCTTTGACCCAATCACTCCCAAAAAGTAATTGATTGTTCCCTGGGTCATGACCAATCATCCCACTAAATTTCATAAAAATCGGCTCAATTTACGTTTTTGACCTTTTCGTGACCTTGGCCTGGACCTTTGACCTTTGACCCAATCACTCCCAAAAAGTAATCAATTGTTCCTTGGGTCATGACCAATCATCCCACTAAATTTCATAAAAATCGGCTCAATGTACGTTTTTGACCTTTTCGTGACCTTGACCTTTGACCTTTGACCCAATCACTCCCAAAAACTAATCAATTGTTCCTTGGGTCATGACCAATCATCCCACTAAATTTAATAAAAATCGGCTCAGTTCTGTCTGAGTTATACGAAGTACAAACACACATTTTGACCTTGACCTTTGACCTTTGACCCAATCACTCCCAAAAACTAATCGATTCTTCCTTGGGTCATGACCAATCATCCCACAAAATTTCATAAAAATCGGCTCAGTTTTGACTGAGTTAGACGAAGTACAAACAAACAGACAAACAGACATATTCACAAATAAATACACGGCGGGCAAAACATAACCTTCTGGCGAAGGTAATCATACTTGGTGTGCCTTTTGAGTAGCAAAGCAGCACCCCAGGACTGCATTTGTGTGAATCTGACACAAATATTAAGGGAGAAACAGACTAGCAAAGGTTTACATATGAGGGTAGGACACTATACATTCAGCCTTGATTATATCAGTGTAAGTCACAAACAGATGTCTGTGGTGCTGTTTGAAAGCTCTTTTCTGGCTACAAATGACACAAACAGGATGGAATACAACAACCTTCAGAATATGAATATAAAAGTCTGGCCACATGAAGACGGAAGGCCAAAACCAATGCGTTTTCAAAAATAGCAGGTTACTTGGAAACGGCCTCTTAATTTTTGTTGCTTCAGTTGAATTCTATTGCCCCCAGGTCATCCATCTATATTGCCCCCACCTGCGACTCAGCTCCACGTTGAGTGATCCGTTGCCCTCGCTGGGCGCCCCTCTCATCAGGTGACCTGCAAACCTCCTCACCACAGGGTGGTAGTGGCGCTGCACACGCACACGCACACACACACACACACACACACACACACACACACACACACACACACACACACACACACACACACACACACACACACACACACACACACACACACACTATAATTATCAAGATATAATGTGTAAATACACATGCTACACATCTGCTTGATTTTATACATCTGCTGAATTGTGCGTGTAGTACATTTAGTGAGCGTAATTCCCATAGTGATGTGTTCTGAGGGGTGGGTAGGTGTGTGTAGTTCCCATAGTGTTCTGGTGTGTGTGTGTGTGTGTGTGTGTGTGTGTGTGTGTGTGTGTGTGTGTGTGGTTCCCATAGTAATGT
>NC_085873.1:47879553-47899553 GCF_034702125.1 Engraulis encrasicolus | reverse complement strand
CCACAGACACTAAAAGCTGTTTTACCCAGTTCAGTGCGGGCATAAGGGACCTCCAGTAAAAAATTGCTGCTGCGGGTTTGGTATGGGTTGGAGTGCCAAACTAAAAGAGATGAAATATAAAATGGGAGTTTGCCAGTGAGGGCCTTATAAATAAAAATAAAATAATGCATGTCCCTTCTGTGAGAAAGTGGAGCCCACCCAACTTTATCATATAACAGGCAATGATGTGTACTATATGGATCCCCAGTAATAAAACGAAGAGCTGAATGATAGACAGTGTCAAGTGCCTTCAGATTAGAGAGTGGTGCATGTCTGTAAATAATATCACCATAGTCAAGGGAAGACAGAAAAGTAGCTTCAATTAACTTTTTTCTGCAGAAAACAGGAAAGTGATATTTATTTCTGTGCAGGAAAGATAGCTTTTGTCTGAGCGTAGTGACAAGACAGTCAGTATGTTTCTTGAATGTGAACTTGTCATCTAGCCAGATTCCCAGGTACTTATAATGTGATACTCTCTCAATAACAGACCCATCTAAAGTAGATATATTAAAATCATTTTTCATGCCATGCTTAGATCGAGTAAAGACCATACATTTAGTCTTGCTTACATTAAGTAGAAGCTTAAGACTAATGAAGGCATTTTGTAGGATATTAAAAGGACTGCTGCAATTTCTCCAAGGCTAGCTGTACAGAATCTGCAACACAATACAAAATTGTATCATCTGCATATAGATGAATAGAGCAGTTGGAAAGGAGAGAAAGTATGCTATTTATGTACATGGTGAAGAGTACCGGACCTAATACTGAACCTTGTGGGACCCCCTTGGTTATTAGCAGGGGGTCAGATTGAGTATTACCCAATTTTACAGTATGGTGTCTGTTTGAAAGGTAGCTCTGGAACCATTTACAGGCACTTGCATTAAAACCAATACCAGGCAGAATTTGTAGAAGCAGAGAATGGTCCACGGTGTCAAATGCTTTGGATAAGTCCACAAAGATGGCAGCACAATGTTTTTTCTTGTCAAGAGAAGTGATAATATCATCCATTACTTTAGTAGCAGCAGTAACTGTACTATGTTTAGGCCTAAAGCCTGATTGGAGAGGGCTCAAAATATTATTGGTATTTAGAAATTCTTTGAGCTGATCATTTACCAACTTCTCTAGTATTTTTGAGAGACACGGTAGCTTGGATATTGGTCGATAGTTGTTAGGGTCAGTCTTATCACCCCCCCTTGTGCAACGGGTAATGTGTGCAAATTTCCATAGTGTAGGGACAACTCCAGTGGAAATAGAAAAATTGAAAATGTGCAATAATGGCTCTGCTATTATATATGCCGCAGTGCGAAGAAAAAGGGGATCTAGCTGGTCTTCTCCAGTGGATTTGCGACTATCAATTGCTAATAAAGCAGATAGCACTGTATGCTTAGACACAGGATGAAGCCTGAATTCCAGATCATCGTCTCTGACATTGTCTCTGATACGCATATCATGTCCAGCCCTAGGTATAAAGGAATGATTATTGCTATTGTCAAAACTTTGACTGGCTAAAGAAAAATGTTTGTTAAGAGCACTGCAAATGTCTGATTTGTCTTGTAGTAGACAATCATCAAACTTAATTGAAGAAGGCATAGGTGTAACAGATTTATTGTTTTTGTAATTTACAGCCTTCCAGAATTTTGCAGGATCTGAGTACGAACTAGAGACAAGGTTAAAGTAATAGTCAGATTTAGCCTTTTCTTACAGATAATGTACATCTGTTCCTGATTTTCCTGAAACTTGCCCAGTCGGAGGCATCCTTGCTCCTCCTTGCTAATGACCAAGCCTTATTTCTTGACTGAAAAAGAGAGGAGAGTTCAGGGGTGAACCATGGGTTTGTTCTACTTTTTACTCTTATCTTTTTAAAAGGTGCATGTTTGTCAACAATGCAAATAAATGAGTTTGAGAAAAACTGTAGAGCCAAGTCAGCATCAGGAATTTCAGTTGTTAGATGAATGTCACTTTCATAGAGATCATTTAAAAAAGCTTGCTCATTAAAATGTTTCATAGTTCTTTTAACCAAAATGTGAGGCAGTGCTTTGGTTAGAGTGCTGTGCCTAATACAGGCAATGGGACAGTGGTCGCTGACCCCTAAATCAAAAACACCACTTGCGCTAATTTTGTTCATCTTATTTGTAAAAAGTAGATCAATAAGAGATGATTTGCTAAGGTTCTTAGAGTTTGGTCTTGTTGGATCATTAATAAGTTGATCCAAAAATAGACTCGAGAAAACATCTCTAAGATGTTTGGAGGCATCAGTTAGCCAGTCAATATTAAAATCCCCAAGAACTAGAACTTCTGAGTCAGTGAATCTAGATATCAATTCTGCCAGCTGATCTATGGATTTAGAATCAGCTGACGGGGGTCTATAGATCCCAACTATTATGAAGGAGTTGTTATTGGTGCCATAATGAACCTTGAGTGCAATAAATTCAAAGGATTTAGGTTCACTTAAGGAATACAGAAATGTGACAGAAAAATGTGACTTCACGTAAATAGCCACACCCCCACCCCTCCCAACCCTGTCAATTCTAAATAAATTGTAGCCTGAAAGGTTGACTTCAGAGTCATCAATTTCACTCTTCAGCCAAGTTTCTGATAAAACCAAGATATCAGTGTTAGTTTGAGCAATTAAAATATTTAGGTGGTCCATTTTATCTCGTTGCAATATACTTCTGATATTGAGGTGGATTAACCCAATGCCTTTTCTGTCCTTAAAAACACATGGATTGTCCAAGCGAACAACGTCAGGGGTAGACTCCAATGGACATGTAGCATTCATGACTTCAGGGCTTAGTCCATTATTGAGAGGGATATCAGGAGAAGAAATAGGAAGGACAGTCTCTGGCAGGGAGATATCATTGCAGATGGGCAGGCTTTGACATTTCCGAGGAGCCATCTGCTGGCCAGAGGAGGTATTTGAATGGGAGGGTGAGCAAGCAGCAGCAGAACGAAGTGATCTGACATTAAGAAGGGCCATCTGTAGGTGATGAGAGGGGCTACTTATTGCCTGTGTAGTTTGATCCCCAAGTGATACAGCAGGAGAGGGAGAGCTGCAATTATCAGCAGGACCCATAGTAGAGCTGGGTGTGTTTGTGAACTGGATTGGGTCATGCTGTGTTGAATGTCAAGGTGTGCTGAAAGCAATGAACTGAATAAAGTTGGTGGTTAGCTCTAGTAGGCCCAGTTTGTTTGGATGCACCCCATCAGATCTATATAAAAATGATTTGGTCCAGAATATATCAAAATTAGCAATAAAATCATGACCAGCTAGATTGCAGAATTGTTTCAGCCAGGTATGGAGACTATGCAATCTGCTGAAACGCTCTGAATTACTGGAGCTAAGTGGGATAGGGCCTGACATTATGCAGCGTTTCCCGAGGCTTTCAACAGTGAGACATAACGTCTCCAGCTCATTCTGTAGCTTCACAGAGTTCCGGGCCATGACGTCATTTGTCCCCACGTGAGCAATGACAGTGTTTACGGAAGAATGTCTGTTCAATAGAGACGGAATGAGATGAGAGATGTCAATAGCCCTTCCTCCCGGGATACAGTACGTGATAGCACTAGGAATAATCAGATCTCTGACAATCGAATCACCAACAATGAGAATTTCAGGAGGGCATTGAACATCGCGGTTAAAGTGTATAGAGGTGCGAGGAGGAAGTTGTAGACCATCTGGACGCTGAGGGACGCTGTCAGCCGTGGACAACGCCGGTGGTGTTTGACACGGGCTACACAAGCTAACGACACCAGCATCATTAGCCAACAGAGGCATCGCAGTAGCCCGATGGCTTGACAAGCTATCCGCTGTTGGAGATGTAGAGGCCATGCAATCTGCTGCGGCCATCGTTGGAGAAGAGATTCTGAGCCGCTTATCAGAAACGCGCTCTGGACTCGAGCCGTCGCTGTCTGCAGACCTGTTGCGCTTGGAGGTAACTTTGCGAGCTACATGTTGACGCGGTGATGGATGGCCTGGCCTGAGCCGCTTATCAGAAACGCGCTCTGGACTCGAGCCGTCGCTGTCTGCGGACCTGTTGCGCTTGGAGGTAGCTTTGCGAGCTACATGTTGGCGCGGTGATGGATGGCCTGGCTGGATAGCAGGCGAGGGGCAAGATTCGCTGCCCTGTTCATCCGGACATCCAGATCCACTCCGACGTGGGGCAGGCGACGTAGGGAGATCAGCAAGAGGAGCAAAGGCGTTGTGGAGCACTAGATCCGAAACAGCCCCAGTCCGACACGCCGCGACAGGAGGAGGGCGGCGGCGAGACTTGCCAGCAGCTACCGTAGACCAGGCAGAGCTACCCGGGGCGGGGGTCATGGAGACATCCGTGGAAGGCCCAGGTAGTGGCGGATAATCAAGCGAGGTAAGCCGTGCACCAAGATCTGCTTGTTGTTGTAGAACGACTGAGATAAGTTTCTCAATCGAAGCCAAGTCCATTTTTATTTCAGTCCAGACAAGGCCTGTAGACATTGGGCTAGCGTTTTGCCGAACCTCAACAGCCTCAGTGGCCGCCATCGCTACTTTGTCTTGCGTCCTCCTAAGCGTGCTCACCTGGGAGACCTGTGTCTTGTCCCCGTCGGTGACGGCCTCGCCCTGGTACTCCAGCACGTAGGAGTCGATGAAGCGCTCCAGTTCCTCGATCTCCTGCGAGCGCGTGCTGCCCGCAGCGCACATGCTCACTCTGTCTTATTCCAGCTGCCAAGATCAGATACGCACGCACGCACGCACGCACGCACGCACGCACACGATACCGACCACAACACTCACCTGCACTGAGTGTGAAGAGAAGTTTGTACAGGTGCGTGTAGAATTTCAACGGGTCAATATTCAGCACATCACCTGTAGGGGGAGAGAGAGACACACACAGACACACATGCGTCACTTGAGCTTCTGAATTTCTAGTGTCTGCCACCTCAAGGTCATAGCAGGGCTGTCCCAGTTTGGTTGCGGCTTCACTCTCGCACGACCATGGCCCACTATATTACACTGCTGTCATTTCCCCTTTTCCACAACAGTCTACAGCTCCAGGCCACTTTATTAGAATAGCATGAAAAAGTTGATTTATTTCCATAATTCCATCAATAATGTTAAACTGTCATGGATTATAGATTCATGGTCCAGTTTTTTAATTATTCAAATCATTCAATTGTTTATTTTAAGTGCAATTGTTTATTTTTGCATATGTTGGGCTTCCAGCTCAAAAACCCATGAATTGGGGAATTCGTATCAATATACATATACCGTACAATATATAATATTCTAATGTTGCGAATTCACCCAATCATGGTTTTTTTGAGCTGGAAGGCCAAAATATTTAAAGACAAACAATTGAATGATTGGATTATAGATTCATGGCCGAGTTTTTTAACATTATTGAAGGAATTATGGAAATAAATCAACTTTTTCACACTATTCTAATAAAGTGGCCTGGAGCTGTATATCAGGGCTATTCAACTGGCGGCCCTGGGGCCAGAAGCGGCCCTTGGACGGCAAGGTTCTGGCCCCCCACAAGCCCCTTGAAATATGGAATAGTTTTTCGGGAATTTAGAGATTAAAGTACAGGTTCCATATTGAGCTGACAGGGGACGTTAATATGCAGGAAATTACATCTTAGAAATGCAAAACTTTCTGGAGGAGAACTCCCCAGACCCCCCAGCTCGATGAAGTGTCCCCTATTTCTTTCATTGACAGTTGGCCACCATAATACATAGGTATAGTTCGGCCCCTTTATTGGGCAGCATTTGAAAAAGTGGCCCTTGTTGACATTTGATTGAATAGCCCTGGTCTATATGGTATTCTCCAGTGCCATCACCTGGGAGATGGGCTTTTGTCTACCAAGTCCGCAGCTGCAGCTGTTATGTAAAAGCAGTGTACCAATGGATTTTGAATGTGTGATGCCCAAAGTGTTGCAGTTTACCAATGACTTGTCCACATGTAAAATGTACAGATAAGGTTGTGGTGTGTGAGGTATTTGTCCTACAATGTCACTGGGTGCTGACTGACTATTAATAATTAAATATCAATATTTTTTTTATAGAATAACAATATTAATGCAAGAATAATGTAACATCTGACTACAACTTAAAAAACAAACAAAACAAAGCATAGGCATATGTGAACGGTCCATCCTGTCATTGCACATCAGAGTTTACAGCACATGGTAAATAGGAAAGCTTAATTAAAGGGACACTGTGTGAGATTGTTAGTTGTTTATTTCCAGAATTCATGCTGCCCATTCACTAATGTTACCTTTTTCATGAATACTTACCACCAGCATCAAATTCTAAGTATTCATTATGACTGGAAAAATTGATCTTCTCCATGGTCCGCCATTTTGAATTTCCAAAAATAGCCATTTTTAGCTGCAAAAATGACTCTACTTGGACCATACTAGAAAATATTTGTTTATTACTTAGTACACTTTCATGTAAAGATCAAATTTGGCAATAGGCAGCCCAGCTTCAATGAGCAGCACAGTTGCAGTACCTTTTTTGACCATTTCCTGCACAGTGTCCCTTTAACAAAGAATATAGCGCACCTCCGCCCTCTGCTGGACAGAAACACACATGCACCACGAATGTACAAACGATCACATAATGCTTGGTGGAGGTAATAAAAAGCCTCTGTCATAGTGTTAATATTACAATATTATTATTAATGTTGATAAAGGCGATATTGGCTGACCTTGTCCTGAGAGGATATGGAAGGCGGTCTGGATACAGTGCAGGCTCTCGCGATTGGACAGATCCTGAAGGGAAAGACATGAGGACCAATCACAGGCTGCTCATTTACTCAGACTGAGAAACTCTATATATTACATTATTAAGCGGGCTTGCGGAGCAAGGACCATGCAGAGCATGGCCCTTGCAGAGCAAGGCCCGTTTATAGTAATCTCTAAGTCCTGTTTCTTATTATTTATTAATATAGCTTGGTCTTGTGCAGGGCAGCAGTAAAAATAGAAAATGGATCTCCTCCTAGGCCTTTCGAGATAGAGACACCGTTCAAACACTAAAACGACCGGCTCGGCTTGGAGATCGCGTATACTAATAGGCTTTTCCGTGTCTCTTGTCGTTTTCCCGTTTTTGGCGATTTTGTGAAAGCCTGGGTCCCCATTGAAAATAGTGGTGGAACCTCCATGAACCAAAGTTCCGCCACTCTAGAGATTAGAGTGTAGGAGGCTTTTTCGGTCATAAAACATCAACACTTTCACCTAGAAGTTTAGTTGATGCGTTGTTAGCGAGCTCTATGGGATGTCTCCAAATTGTGAAAGTTTCATCTCCCAACTCCCAATACTTTTTAAATGGCAGGTTTGTAAAAAAAACAGGCCTGGCTCTATGGAGAATCCCATTCTTTCGAAAAGTGCATTTTTCAAGAGATCAGCGCATGTCCCACACGGAGGTCCATTTGTGCCTGAACCCTTTCACCTATAAACTTCATTCAAAGACTGTTAGAGAGATCACAAGCATGACTCCGATCTGTGAAAAGGACACGTGCCAACTCCTTTTAGTTTTTTTACAACGATGTTGTAAAGACAAAAAACTCATTCTCATTTTCTCCCCTGTTAAAGGCTCAATACTAACTGTCTTTCAGTCAATCACAACAGGTGCAGCCAATGAAGTGTTCCATTTCAACTGTCACTGTCTCAAGATTCTATTCTTAACGAGCAGGTGCGAGCAAGCATTCTAGAAGTCTATTGTTCAGCTCTGCAATGCAATGTAATATAGTCTTGCTGGACTATGCATGACAATTAGCTGCTTGGCTTAGTGGTAATGCATGGCAAATGTGCTGAATTACAGATATTGAGGTTGGGGGTTCGAAACCCAGTCCAAGCCATGTTGATTTTCAAAATTATATCATATGCAGTGTTCCTTGGCCAACTTAAAATGCCATGTATGTCATTTAGTATGCATGGCAAATGTGCTGGATTACAGATATGGAGGTTGGGGGTTCGAATCCCAGTCAAAGCCATGTTGATTTTCAAAATTATATCATATGCAGTGTTCCTTGGCCAACTTAAAATGCCATGTGTGTCATTTAGTATGAATGGCAAATGTGCTGAATTAGGGATATGGGGGTTGGATGTTCGAACCCCAGTCGAAGCCATGTTGATTTTCAAAATGATATCATATGCAGTGTTCCTTAGCCAACTTCAAATATCATGTATCGTATGTCATTTAATATCAATGGCAAAGGGGTTGGATTACAGATATGGAGGTTGTGAGTTCTAATCCCGCTCGAAGCCATGTTGATTTTCAAAATTATATCATATGCAGTGTTCCTTAGCCAACTTAAAATACCATCTATGTCATTTAGTATATCCCCAAAACGCAGAGCTACAACACTTTCAAGATGGCTGAATCCAAGATGGCTGAATTGTTTGGCCCATAACTTCTGACTGGGTGGATGGAGTTTTTCCAAGATTTCTTTTAGCTTTGTTTTCTCAATAGTACTTTGTTTCATCTCTGCCCCAAAAGGCAAGCCCGCTTCCAGCATTTTCTGTGAGAATGCATTTCTAGTTATTATTATTATTATTACATTGCATTTGGTAGACGCTTTATAACCAAAGTGACTATAGCTATAGGATGATTTTTTTAAACAGTAAAAAAAAAAAAACATGTGTTGCTGTAATTCAATACTCAGAGAGATGATTTAACATTTTCTATATTGCATTTAGTCCCAGAGTACTCCAAGTGTTGAATTAACACTGCATGTCTTTTACTGTGTAGGAGCCTGGCACTGACAGCAGGCTGCTATTTACCAGAGTCAGTTAAAGGCTAAAGGGTGGGGGCACTGTGCTACACCATTAGCGCGTTCAGGCCGACTGAGAACCGTGCTGGAGCCCGTTCCCGCACCTAATCTCGAACCGGCCGTCGTGTTCACGCCACAGACATTAACGGTCGCGAACTACGTTTTTCTCTGCGAACCATGACGACAGCGTGGCCGTCAGCAGGTTCATCCGGGTAACAGAGTCACGTGCGGGAGAAGTTCGGAGCCCAGTATGAACACGGGTGGTTCGCAGGTAAACACTTCAGTGCCGAACGTAACTGGTGCGTGGATACACTGTACCATATGGATGTTGCCAAAGGCTTCGAATCTGGCCTGAGATCTTCTACAACCCTTGTCTGTCTCTGTCTCTCTCTCTGTCTCTCTCTCTCTCTCTCTCTCTCTCTCTCTCTCTCTCTCTCTCTCTCTCTCTCTCCTCTCTCTCTCTCTCTCCTCTCTCTCTCTCTCTCTCTCTCGATATCCTCTCTCTTTCTCTCTCTCTCCTCTCTCTCTATCCCTCTCTCTCTCTCTCAAGTTGTACTTCCAGTCTTCATCCAACTCTTCTTAATGCTTCCACATAAACATGGAGCGTTTTTACAAGACCCGTGGGAGGTACTATCCAAGAGTACATTCATTTCATAGAAGTTCATCAGTCACTACGCTGTAACTTCCGTTATTCAGTCAGACTCGTTTAGGCCAGATTTGGGTATATGGGCACTTATAGACATGTCTAATTGTTACCTTTGTATTCAATATCTTGCCGTTTTTCACCATGAAATACACAGTAGTCAGGGTGTCTGCAGCTTTTAACAAGTGAAATTTTAGACTTTTTTAGACCTTTTTTAGACCATCATGGGCAAAATTTTAGACCTTCGCGGAGTAATAAAAAATGAAATAAAGCCAGATTGTGGTCAATTGATACGCGCGCGCACACACACACAAAAGCACACGCACACACACAGAAGCCGACAGGGGAGGGGACAGTTGACCCGGCCCCAGAGAAAGAGGCCCCTCAGAATTGGGACCCAATTGTATTTATTGAGAGGGGGGCCCTTTCAGATGATTTAGCCCCGGGCCCGGTAAAAGCTGTCAGTGGCCCTGCACACACTACACTACACACACACACACACACACACACTAGTGCATATTATAAGCATAAAGAGATCCATTGACTTACTCTCAATGAAGAGATCTGATCATAAATGACCAGTGAGAAGGTGCAATGCTCGCTTTCACAATTTCAAGTTATCAAAGCCAGCATTTGTGAACAGCCTGTCTTTACATTGCACTGACTGAGATTATATGTGAATATGTGATTGCCATGTGTGCAAGCCTATATCAAGAGGACCTAACCAAGATAGAAGAACAGAACATGAGCTAACACCACTACTGCCATAAAATGCTGCCATAAAATGACGTTTATTTGTTTCATCTATTGGAGGTGTCCAAGAGAACGTCTTCTGGCAGATAATACTAATAACAAAATAGTTCGAAATTTTGACCAACTCAGCCCATGCCACTCAATCCAAAGATTCATGCTTTATTCGTTTTAGGGGGGTTGTACCAGAGGTCTCACGCAAGCGAGAGTGTAACTTGCATGACAGCTCAAGAGCGCAACGCGAGAAAGATTCTGCCACGGCGCGAGACTCGGTAATGCGCAGCTGGCTACGGTATTCAAAATCTAGGGCTCTTTTGATGTAGACGTAGTTTAGGCTTAACATATTTTCAAGCAGCATAACGTGAAGCTAAATGGTGATCAATTCATAAGCAGCAGGCAAAGAAAACGCAAAACGGGGTTATAACAATTAAATCATCCATCAACATAGCATATCTTTAGCCTAGCGAGCCAGACCCGTACAGCAAAAAGCTGTACCAGGGTCTAGGAGGGCTGGGCAGCAGTGTGGGCGGGATAAACGGTTGCTTCAGCACTCAACGCCACGCAATTGGATGGCAAACAACCAATCCCCACACACTTCTGTGTAACGTCACAGCTGTCTTGTGATTCCGAGCCGTCGTAGCAGTGAATGCGTGTGATCACCACAGCCACAAACAAGTTTCCTAATAAATCGTGTTTTCACTTACATAGTTCAAAAATGCCTCGTTTTCAACCACACGGCCCTTCTTGATCATCCAGCGAAATGTTGAGCAATTTGGGGCTTGTTAAATGGTTATATTTATGATTGTTGTCAACATGGCATGTTCGGTGTTAGCTAGCTAGCTGTATACCCATAACTAATACACGGCTGGATATTAGCTCTGTGTAATTGACGACAGATTGGCTAGCCGCTAGCTCGGTAGACTCTAGGTGTCATTCCCATCTATTTAGTGAGCGACTTACAGACTTTCAAAGCTCCCAAATGTCTCGTTTTTAATGACATGGATCTTATTAGAATTTGGGGCAGGCATATAATACAAGGCTGGATACCTAGCTCTGTGTTATTGGCGACAGGTTAGCTAGCCAGCGAGGGCCCCTTTGTAGGTGGAGCGGCAAATTCGAGCCGTCGTAGCAGTGAATGCATGTGATGACCACAGCCACAAACAAGTGTTCTAATAAATCGTGTTTTCACTTATACAGTTCAAAAATGCCTCGTTTTCAACCACATGGCCCTCCTTGATCAACCAGCGAAATGTTGAGCCATTTGGGGCTTGTTAAATGGTTATATTAAGACTGGATACCTAGCTCTGTGTTATTGACGACAGGTTAGCTAGCCACTAGCTTGGTAGACTATGCCATTCCCATCTATTTAGTAAGCTACTCAAAGACTTTCAAAGCTCCCAAATGTCTCGTTTTTAATGGCATGTGTCTTATTAGAAATTGGGGCAGCAATTTCATTCTACATCTACAGTAGTGGTCTGATAGCGTGTGACTATCTGGTCCTGTAAAATGCTCAACTTAGCTTACCGAGCTAGTTTAAAACATCGAATGATCAAATGGTATTGTGTTGTGATCTATTTGTGTCCGATAAGTTCATGGTGTATTATTACATCAGTCCATGTCAGACACGAAATGTATTATCATCCAGGCTTTTTAAATTAAGTGCACTTTCGTGCTGTACGTAGCACGGACGGACACCATGCTTCTTCTTAGAAAGTTTCCTGTTTACTAAGTAGCCCGGCCCCCCTCGCGATTTGATTGGCCCTGTCATCGGATAACTTTCAGCCTCGCAAAACGACCGGGGTCCGCTAGACTGCCCCCGGGAGCAAATTCAATTTGCGGTCGCTAGGGGCGTCTAGATTTCTAGGCTAGCATATCTTATCAATTTTGTTAAATGAATTGCACAATATGTTTCATGTGCTTTGACTCCTGAGGTCTTTCAAACATTGACGGACTGACTTTGAGCTAATGAGAAGTGCATGTGACAGCACACACGAAACGTTTGTGCGTGGACATGACCGTAACAGCTCAAATGCCCACCAGTTTGCAAATTGCTACCACAGAACCAGCACAAAATACCAAGGCATCAAACAGAATAGGACTACAACAAAGGCACTTCCATGGGAATTCGACTGTTAAATCACTCATAATTTCAGATTAGCCACACACACACTGTCGCTACTCTCTTTCGCTCGCACAGACACAATCAAGCTTCGCCAACGTTGAGGCTAACAACTACGCTAGACTGCTAAACCACAGCCAACACCTGACTATTCCATCACCACTGCAAGGACTAAAAATCACTTCTTACCTGCAACTATTCACACTGGTGCTGACATATTCCCTTGGCTTGCACTGTCACATTTGTCTTCTGTTTTTAATCGACATCCTTCCAAATAGAAATCCGTTCTTTTTCAATGAGGTGGTGACTGACTTCCCTCATTAGTTAACTTCTTCCAGGTGTTTAAGACAGTCAAGAAGCCTAGTTATCTAATGTATGGCCAACGCAACGCCAATATCGCTTTTACAACGTCTAGATATAAACAATGTCTAGATATAACACCACTAACGTGGGCTTTCTAGTCAGACTGTGCGGTGAAAGGGGAGGAGGAGCTACAGTACATTTCCGTATAACATCTGTAGTTTTATTATTGTATGTTACAAACAGCAACATTTCATGTAGAACTACACAGACCATAACTGCCACAATACCAGAAAAAGTGGCGTGGAAAAGGACGTAAAAACAAAGCAAAACAGAACAAATAAACATTAATCCTTTGTCGATATTTTGCATTGAAACGTAGGTCTTAAATTACTCAAACTCAATTTTAGACTCAAGTGCAAAAAATCCCTATATTTTAGACTTTTTTAGGCCTAAAATGGATAATGTGTAATTTTAGACTTTTTTAGACTTTTTTAGACTCCGCGGACACCCTGAGTAGTAGCCTAATGCAAAACAGATCAATACCAATGTCCCCAATGGTGTGTGAGGTGTTAGGGTGGGCTGACAGTATACTCAGAGAGAGTAGAGAGAGAGAGGTTCCATTGGCCCATTGTTTCCTGGTTCTATTATTGGGGGGGAAATCCCCCTTTAGGCAGACCTGAGGACTGTTCTATTCAATGCTAGGAGCATTATGACACGGCCCTTTAGGCAGACCGGAACCTGGTCACATTAGGTGCCCATAGAAACCTATTATGTTGGCATATCTCTATACTTAAAGAATCTCTGGTATACTTACACCGCTGACGATCAGATTATGAAGCACCGCTAGCAAGTCATCAAAGAACTCCAAGTTGATCAGATGAGCAAACCTGAAAAGGATGACATGATTGAGCATCAAAAACAAGACAAACTGTAACCCTTACAGCAGGGTTTCCCAAACTGTGATGCGTGCACCCCTGGGGGTGCGTGGCCTGTCACAAGGGGGTGCGCGAGCTAAACAGAGCAATGGTGGATATGTCAGTTTTTATCCAACATTAATGAAGATGACGTAGTTTTTAATTGTACGGTGAATTGTATGCTGGAAAGATCCATCTGAAGTGTAGTTTAACTCCTAGACTATCGGAAAAGAGGATTCCCCAAAACAAGTGTGCATAATGTACAGTGAATGCGCAGTGAATCATACCTCCGTGGCATCCATACACCAAAATATACGCTTATGGGGTGCGCGAACCACATTGAAATGTAAAAGGGGGTGCGCAGGGGGAAAAGTTTGGGAACCACTGCCTTACAGTATACACACAGTACCCTTACATACTAATACAGTATATACATACTGTTGCATACTGTTACATGGTACCTACTTTATGTAACAAGCACAGTAAAGACTATATAATAGAGGTGCACCGAAATGAAAATTTGTGGCCGAAACCGAAACCGAAAAATAATGAATCACTTGGCCGAATACCGAAACCGAAACCGAATATTACAGTTCAGTCAAAAGTGTTTTTTCACTATTTTTGAATATTGCAGAAATAATGGTTTATTTATGGATGTGCACGAATATTCGAATGTTCAAATATTCGTTTTCCTTTCGAATTTAGAATAGTCCTGTCGAATAAAAAAAATCCAGCCAGTAAAAAAAAAATCTGTGTTGGCCTCCCTAGCAGTGTTAAGTGACAAATGAAAAGTACTGCAGTAGCTCCCCTGTATTCTAATTTCTCTGGTAGGTCTAGATAAAATGCTCATCTTTCATTTCCAACTCGTAAGGCGAGTGTGTCTGAAAGCGTCCCGCCCCCCGCCGACACGACACACACACAGCCAGGGAGAAGCCACGCATCTCGTGCATTTCGGGAATGGGCATTGGGCATTCATAAATAAATCGCTGACACTGTAAATCTGCAATTGGTGATGGTTTTGTAAACATGGACTGTCATCTGTAACTGTTCGGGAATAATGTCACATCAATTTGCGTCTGATTTGGCCAGCGTAAACTTCTGCAAGGTAAGCTACTTGTAGCTGCTAGTCAGTGTCAACAATGGCAGGTTATTTCAATATCTCTAACAAGCGAAGTAAACTAGCAGAGCACTCTTAGCTGAGGCGATTTTATCTGGCTTACTATAATCTGCAACTATTTGGGGTTCGTTTCATATGGCGTTGCTTCGGATTTGTAAAACAAACTTTGTAAAAGCCACCCCCTGTAGCCGTGCGAATCGGGATACTGTCTGTCAACAATGTCAATTGCTAACTAGTTCTAATGCAGCCCAACTAGCGAACAGCTGTTCAGTGGGGTTTACTTTGCCGTGCCACGAGAGTGGAAGGAGGGGAAGGGAATGATAAATATTTCTTGTCACAGACGCACTGACTCCCTCTTCCAGTGAACGTGCTGCTGGACGTTCAGAGGTGTACACTCGACAGCATTTTCTAGCTATTGCTCCCCCCTGGTGCTGTAGATGGAAGGCCACTGTAAATAAGTATTGAACTCTTTATGATACGTCGGCGGAATTTAGGCTACACGTTTCAAGGGATGACAGTGGAAATCCCTCAGTTAGCAAACGCACGTCTTTTTTTCGGATTTTCGAATAACATTCCAATAGTGGCCATCGAATTTCGAATAGGCTACTGTATTTGGCAGAAATGCACATCCAAATGTTTTGACATGTTTTGGAAAGAAAATAAATGTGTATTTGATGTCTTCAAATGTTAGAGTAGAACTGATTTACTGAATTAGTTTAATTAATGCCCATTTTCAATTCATTTTCTATTCGGCCTCCGATTCGGCCGCTCAATTGGCTTTCGGCCGAAAACCGAAAGTGTCTTTTTTTGCATTTTCGGCCGAATATTTTCGGCGGCCGAATTTTCGGTGCACCTCTACTATATAACTAAATATATGGGTTCAACATTTCTGTTTCTCCTGGCTGTGCGACACTAGCTGCGCACAACTCAACCTCTGATTGTTGGAAACTGCTGTCGGTCAAAAAATGAGCTCATGTGGTTGGCTGCCAATGTCTTGCCCCCTCCTCACAACACCGTGTTTATAAACCCATGTATATACAGTGCTGAAGTTTCCCAGCCCCGCCACTAGGGGGAGTGTTATTCTTGCCACTTACTTTGCCAGCCCCTCCAGGACCGCGGGGAGCAGAACTGACTTCTGGGCCTTCTTGAGGATTCTGAAGTAGATCAGGAAGACGATGTTCAGCGTCTCCGTGTGCTGTGGAGAGACACAGGAGAGACAATTGGCAATGAAAGAGACAGTTTAGAGCAGGTGTCACCAACGTGGTGCCCGCGGGCGCCAGGTAGCCCTCCAGGAGCTTCTGATGTGCCCACCAAGGATGTTAGTAAACAGTGATGACTACAAGATTTTAGTCACAGTTAATGTTTTTCTTAATTTAAATATGTATTACTTCTTTATAACCTATAAGCAAATTATCATTCAATCATAGTGTGATTTGGGAATTATGTCAAGACATCAGTCGAGGATTTTGAACAAACAAGTAGCCCTCAGTAGACCTCGAGTAGCCCTTGGTAGCCCTCAGTAGCCCTGAGACCCAGAAAGGTTGGGGACCCCTGCTTTAGACACTAAACTCCTAAGGTAGATGTTCAATGCAGTAGCTGACCTATAAGGAATGATGTGGCCGAAATCCGGTTACAGGAAAAACAGCTACTGTGCGCAATCAATGTCTTATGCCGGGTTTACAACGTCTGTGCAATATTTTCAGTCACGGCCGGGTAATCAGGTCCCGCTCACACTGTATGAGTGAATCGCAGGGTTTAAAAGTTCACATCTCGCGACGCGACCTCACACCAAAACACAATAGGCGAGTACATTTAGGGTTTAACCCCAAACAAATTGATACAAAAGGTTTTTTTATGGATTCTATTACTATTGGACCTGCTAAATGACATACTAAAAATCTAGTAAAATCTGACTTTGGGAAATGAGTTTTTTTCAACATGGCTGCCATAGGCTTATTATAAGGGTCAAGAGACACTCCAGGTGAATAGGCCAAAAAAATTAGCTTGCCGATATCACCATGAAACTTAATCCAGTGATTACTCACATATTTGTGAGAAAAAAAATGTATTGCAAGTTTTCTGAAATGTTATGTTTTAATATGGTAATTGGACTATATCTAATTAAATATGCATTAAATTTCAAAATGCAAAACCTCAAAATCTGAAAAAGCCAAGCTCAAAATTACTCTTTTATTTAGTTTCTAGTAAGCCAGAAGATATCTTCAGAAGAGATTATGGACATCTCTTTTTGTTTTGTAGTAAATCTAAAAATCTTTGTGCAGACACACCAGCTAGCATTTTTTTTTCCAAAACATGATTATTTAACATCTCAGATAAATAATTGAGTTTTATGTTTCTCAAGTTCTTCCAGACATTGTTTGAGTCTGGTGGTATCATTGTTAGCATGTATCAAGGCCAAGGTCAGCTGTCCTCAAATCATAGATGTGTCATAAGGGCTGGTGCTGGGACTGCCATGTACCCCACATCACTGGGCCATGTTATCTGTTCTCACAGCTTCTCATACTACTGTTACACCGATGAAGCACAGTTACTTTGTGCCAGATGACTCCACGGTCACACACATTTCCGCTGGCCTCTCTGAACTATCCACAAGTATGAAGGAATGCAACCTTCAGTTGAGCCTCGCCCAAATGCACTGCTGGTGATCCCAGCCAAAGATTTAGGTTTCCATGATATCAAGCTCAATATGGATTCTGCTACTGTTGCCTCAAATAAGGCCACAAGAAATCTAGGTGTCATTGTTGATGACCATCTATCATTCTCTGACCACATAGCCTCAGTTTCCCAGTCATGTCCTCTTTCTCATGCCCTAATTGAATACAAGGCCCTGACCCTTGCCTATGACGCTACAACAGGCCCTACTCTGGCTTACCTGAAAGCTATGCTAAAGCCCTATGTCCTTTCAGGACATTGTCTGTCTCCAGTACCAACCGTTTCACCTTGCCCTCTACTTACACATGTAGTGGCTCCTGTCTATTCAGTTCAGCTGCTGAAAGACCCAAAATACCTAGTGACACCATGATTCATCACTGATGATGTGCCCTGACAAACAGCACGGATATTATCATAGCAGTAGTGTCTTTATCCACCCAAACAGCACTCCAAACAAACAGATCCTGAAAACATGTTAGTTCATGCCAATGTAATTATCATGTAGTAACCTTTATTTTGAAAAACTTTGATCTTGAAAATGACACCTTTCCTGAAGTCAGATTTTCCTAGATTTTTAGTATGTTATTAAGGACACTTAGAGGTAACAAAATCAGTTGAAAAACCTTTTGTATCAATTTTTTTGGGGTTAGGTCTTTTTTTTGCATAGATGTACTCGCCTACAAGTCACTCCTAGAATTTAAATATCGTCTTAGGTCTTCAGAATTGTCTCTATTGGTTGTGTCTGTGGTAAAATCCTGCTGACAGGGTGAAATACAACTTGGCCATTATGCTGCCTTTGGTCAAAGTTAGTCATCTACTCCCCATGAAACTTTCTACTTTCAATAATATTTTTCTTCTCTCTTCTCGTTCATTCCCCCCAAGCACATTGGCAGTTATGTATGATGTGCTATACACAAAGCTTGTTGCTATTATTCAGGCGCTAACACTGAATGACATGATAGATGAGCAAAATGCTAAAGGGAAACGCGCACCTAGTCTACTAGGGGTGCCATTGAGGGCTGCCCCCTTGCATGGATGAGGCATAAATGCATTTCCATTGTGTGCAGTGTGCACTTGTGTGCTGTGGAGTGCTGTGGCACAATGACAATGGGAGTTGGAGTTTCCCAGGTGGCCTGTCACGCTTTCATTGATGGCAGACAGTACTCCACTCCCCAGTTTGAGTTTCCTCTCTTTGCTCTCGGAGGCCTCTGAAACTTGGGTCGGATGCGACCAGAATAGAGCTTGAAAGTGACGTCACTTCCCCCGATTTCATGGGACCTCAACGGCGTTTTTAGCCGAAAATCGTAGCATGTAATCCAATGGCGGTAGTAAAATGATATTTCGATCCCCTTCGAGTTGTGCCACGAGCTCCACATATGTTGTTTCTGATATTTTTGTTTAATTTTTCGTACGAACCCCCAAACTTTTTAGAAAGCTGTGTTTCTTCACATTTTTCATGCCGACGGCCTCGGAACAAAACATTGATGCTTCTGCATAAATAATCTTTGTAGCCCAGCGCATATAATGACATAGATAAGAAGATATTTACTCGCTACCATGTTGTTGGTCAGCTTAGGTCCCGTGAAATGCAGAACTAAGGGGCGGGACTTTCAAGCTCTATGCTAACACTGTACGACACGATAGATGACCAAGAGTGCGTTGCAATATGCGACCTTGCCTCCTCCACTTCATGATCTTTATCGTTTTCTCCACGTAGGAGGGGCCAGGAGGCGGGACGAGGAGACAAGCGCAAGTGGAGGAGGCAAGGTCACATATTGCAACGCACTCCAAAGCGCTAAAAGGGAAGCGTGCACTAGCCTACTAGTGAAGTGATTAAAAGGGACACTGCAAGAAATGGTCAAAAAAGGTACTGCAACTATGCTGCTCATTGAAACTTATTGCCAAATTTCTTTACATTAAAGTTTACTACGTAATTAACAAATATTTTCTAGTATGGTCCAAGTAGAGTCATTTTTGCAGCTAAAAATGGCGGACCATGGAAAAGATCCCCCTTTTCATGTATGAAAAATGCAAATTTTACCAGTCATAATGAATACTTAGAATTTGACGGTGGTGGTAAGTATTCATGAAAAAGGTAACATTAGTGAAAGGACAGCATGAATTCTGGAAATAAACAACTAAAAATCTCACACAGTGTCCCTTTAAGTGTTGATGGCAGTGCTCTACTCACCAGTTTGAGTTTCTTCTCTTTGCTCTCGCAGGCGTCGGCCTCCAGCAGCTCTTTCTGGAGCTTCTCCTCAGCTTTCTTCCACTGAATTACGCACACGCACGCACACACGCACGCACGCACACACACACACATGCACACACGCGCACACGCACAGACGCACACACGCAGAGAGACACACAGACACACAGATTGAGGAGTCAGCCAGGAGAGTGATAGATGCTCAAGGGCACGTCCCCATACAGGTACAGATCCACATTGAGGAAGACAAATCTGCACTCACAAACTGGTACCAAGCACTGATGAAGGCTTGATAGCCGAAACGCGTTTGCTTTTTGTACATGGTGGTAATACAAATAAATAATGAGACACAGTTTGTGACTGCGGATTTTTCTTTAAGTTGATACATTTTATTGCGCACCCAAAGACTTCAGTTTGAGCGCGTCCTTTGCCAAAACTTGACATATCCACATTGAACACACACAATATTGAAAGTCTTGAAAAT
>NC_085873.1:47872053-47874553 GCF_034702125.1 Engraulis encrasicolus | reverse complement strand
CAGAGGTTGCCGGTTCGACTCCCGACCCGCCAGGTTGGTGGGGGGAGTAATCAACCAGTGCTCTCCCCCATCGTCCTCCATGACTGAGGTACCCTGAGCATGGTACCGTCCCACCGCACTGCTCCCCATGGGGCGCCACTGAGGGCTGCCCCCTTGCACGGGTGAGGCATAAATGCAATTTCGTTGTGTGCAGTGTGCAGTGTTCACTTGTGTGCTGTGGAGTGCTGTGTCACAATGACAATGGGAGTTGGAGTTTCCCAATTGGCTTTCACTTTCAAATGAATCTTTTTATTCTTATTTTTACAGTTATGTGAACTGGGAGCATGTATAGTGACATGAAAATGTAATTAAATGATCTTAAATAGTTTAAAATACAGAAAATTAGTTTATCACGATATAAAAGATAGAGGGGAAAGGGCATGATATAAAACAATGTATCAGGATAACGATATACAGTGCCCTCCATTATTATTGGCACCCCTGGTTGAGATGTGTTTTTTAGCTTCCAATTATTATTATTTTTTTCTAAATAATATGGGACCTTAATGGAAAAAAAGAGAAAAATCCAACCTTCAATACAAGTGCATTTATTCAGTGGGGAAAAAATCCCACATAAAGAAATAATTATTTGACATCAAATAATGTGTGTCACAATTATTAGCACCCCTGTTGTTAATATTTTGTACAACCCCCTTTTGCCAACAAAACAGCACCTAATCTTCTCCTATAATGTTTCACAAGATGGGAAAAGACAAAAAGAGGGATCTTCAGCCATTCCTCTTTGCAGAATCTCTCTAAATCATCCAGAGACCTGGGTCCTCTCCTCTTTACTCTCCTCTTCAGCTCGCCCCACAGGTTCTCAATGGGGTTGAGGTCTGGGGACTGAGATGGCCATGGGAGGAGCTTGATTTTGTGTCTGGAGAACCATTTCTGTGTAGATTTGGCCATATGTTTAGGGTCATTGTCTTGCTGAAAGACACAGTGACGGCCCATCTTCAGCTTTCGGGCAGAGGGCAACAGATTTTGATTTAAAATGTCCTGGTATTTCAAAGCATTCATGATGCCATGCACCCTAACAAGCTTCCCAGGGCCTTTGGAAGCGAAACAGCCCCACAGCATCACTGACCCACCCCCATACTTCACAGTGGGTATGAGGTGCTTTTCAGCATGCGCATCTTTCGTGGCACGTCAGACCCACTTAGAGTGTTTGTTGCCAAAAAGCTCAATCTTGGTCTCATCTGACCAAAGCACACGGTCCCAGTTGAAGCCCCAATACCGCTTGGCGAACTCCAGACGTTTGCGTTTATGATTGTGGGTGAGGAAAGGTTTTCTCCGTGCATGCCTCCCAAACAGCTTGTTGGCGTGTAGACAGCGCCTGATGGTTGATTTGGAGACTTTGTGACCCCAGGATGCTACCATTTGTTGTAATTCTGTAACAGTGAGCCTTGGAGTTCTTTTGATTTCTCTTACCATCCTCCTCACTGTGCGTGGTGGCAAAATAAACTTGGGTCCTCGTCCAGGCTTGTTTACCACTGTTCCAGTTGTTTTGAACTTCTTAATTATTCCTCTCACAGTGGATATGGGCAGCTGCAGTTGAGTGGCAATCTTCTTGTAGCCTCTGCCTGACCTGTGAAGGTCGGCGCACATCTGCCTCACTTGTATGCTGTGTTCCTTTGTCTTTCCCATGTTTAAGAGTGGATAAGAGAAATGGCCTCGGTGTCACATCATATTTATACCCCAGGGAAACAGGAAGTGATGAATTACTAATTAAATGTTCCTACATACTCTGGTAAACTTTGTAAACTACTGTAGAAATGACAGAAATGCTTCAATTATATTTATTTCCTGGGAATTGTTAAGGGTGCCAATAATTGTGGAACAGGTGATTTAATGAAAAATAATTATTTTTTAGTCAGGGATTTTTTTTATTTTCCTACAATTCATTTGAGTTGAAGGCTATATTTTCCTAACATTTTCAGTGTGACAGTATTCTTCTGCAATAAACACTGAATTTATTTTAAGGCTTTTAACACATCTCAACCAGGGGTGCCAATAATTATGGAGGGCACTGTATATCGTCATATTGCCCAGCTCTACATGGAGATGTGAGTACCTTTGACGACCTGCTCCAGGTTCTCCAGGTAGAACTTGTACTGGCTGACCAGGCCCTCCTCAAACTCACGCAGCTGCTGAGTATCCTTCTTCACCTGGGGAACAGACAAATACAGTACAGGACATTTAAGACCCATTTAACCATAAGGCACCTGCCCTCAGCCTATATAAACCTGCTGGGTATCCTTCTTCACCTGGGGAACTGACAAATAGCGGCCATTTTAAAAATATATTTGTTTTTCAGCATTTTAGCCTTTATTTAGACAGGACAGTTGAAGATGGTGACAGGAAATGAGTGAGTGAGAGAGAGATGGGGTAGGATTGGGATATGACTCAGGCCAGACTCGAACCTGTGTCCCCATGGTTTGGGCAAGGGATGGCGAAAATT
>NC_085873.1:47844553-47862053 GCF_034702125.1 Engraulis encrasicolus | reverse complement strand
ACAACACAGAGAAAGACAGCAGACAGAGAGTGGAATCAACAGCTCAAGTATATAGCACTATTTCAAATCAATCATACACAGTTGCATTGCTTTTTTAAAAATCTTCTTACATTAAATCATACAGCTTAAGAGCTTTTAAAATCCAGAGAACCCGGTAAAACCGTGTATTTGATAGCATATCATCAAACCAATTCATCAAAACAAACAAAACAAAACAAAACAAACATAAAAGCGACCGACTCCAGTTATGAGCAGAGTGGAGAGCTTCTAAAAGCATAGCAATGCTGCTTCGAAAGAACGATTAATAAGGTCGTCCGTACAATTACAAACATTCACCGCAATATTTTTGTTTTGTTTACTACAAAAAAAAAAAACAGGTCATTCATTTCAGCTCTTGGATAACAAAAGCAAACGCGCCGCATAGAATGCAGAAGTGCTGTCTTAGTGCACGAGTAACGACGTGAGTGTACAGGTCTTCACATGTCAACTCATTTGCTTGCTTGTTTGCGACATGTAAGAAATAATAATTAAAAAAAGCTTTTTGTTTTCTCATGGTTTTTGTAACAACAACATAGTGACAGTACGTTCTCTCGACACGTCAACCAATTTACTTACTTGTTTGCAACATGGAAGAAATAAAAAAAAAGCTTTTTTTTTGTTCTCTCGAGATTTCTCTCGATTTCTGCAAGTACACACAAGATGCCTGAGCAATGCATCTAAACAGTAAGACACACAGAGTGGTTTTTCTCTGGAGGCTCTTTGCTGTTCTAAAGCTACACACCATTGCACTTCAAAAAATGACTTTCTTTTTCAAAGAAAGTCAACAGAAAAAACAAACAAACAAACAAACAAACAAACAAAAACATCTCTGACAGACAAAAGTGTGTTGTGTGAGTGAGAATAAAAGAGATGTTAAAAATCACATTTACCAGGCAACTGTCCTTCCATCTTTTTTTTTTTTTTAAAAACATTTTCAGTCTTTATGTGAGGTTAAATATTTCTGATTAACTGTTTCTTGATACCTTCATATACCGTAGCTAATCTCGATGCTTCTGCATGAAGCAATACCATTACATAACATAACATAAAGCATTAGGGTGAGTTCCGGTGAATTGGGCCACTTTTTTGCATATAAGTTAATGGGAAAAAGTGGCCCAATTTACCTTAATTCACCCTACATTACACTGTGGCCCCTGGGTTTACAGCTTCTGTTGTGGAATCAGAACCACTCGAACTTGTTTCAGAGCAGCTACGATGTGCAGTGTCCCCGGCGTCTCGTCTCTGCTGGGGGGGAATGGTCCAAGCAGCAAGGCCCACGTGGGAGTGTCGACCGATACGTGAGCGTCTGGTCTGATATCTTCTGCTTGGTCCGAACGAGAGAGACCTACAGCATCCCGTCTCTCTAAAGCATCATTGCTAACCAGTTAGCAACTTGCTAGGTTTCCAATGGGAAATCGCATTGCAAACAAGTAAGTCGCTAACTTAGTTAGCAACGATGTTGTCGAGAAATGCACTCCTCCTGGCTGACACACAACGAAAACAGCTTGGAGGGGACAATGACACAGCCTTGGGATTGAAAACCTTTTGTGTTCCTTGATACTGTTAAAACACAGCTATCACACACACACACACAGCTATTTCCGTTCCGTCCGCTCGCACCGGAGTTCACGAGTATTGGGGTTAGTGCCGAAACACACAACCGGAAAGAGAGAGAAGGAGAGCAAGTGTGGAAGGGAGGGAAATACATAAGAAAAAAAGTAGAATAAATGTCTTTGCGAGAGTCTGCATTATGGAGTCAACAGTGACCTGGGATCAACCGTGAGAGAAACATATCTGGAGTTGAGGCTTGCGTCAGGGAAATGGGGGTTTAGGAGTGGTAGTGTTTGAGGAATTTTCTTTGTGTGTGTTTTTTTTTCATTTTTTTTTTCATTTTCCTTGCACAATCGATCCAGTCACTGGTCCCCCACTGGAAGTAGGGAGATTGCAGTGTCTTTAAAAAAAAAAAAAAACTTGGACACGGTCCCACCAAAGGTTGAGCTCAAGTGACCTTGGGCAAGAACAAAAAAGGCAGCCATTGCTTCTGACAGTGACCAAAATAAATAAAATAACAACAACGAACAATCATCCTCATCATCATACACTCACACTTCAAAGCCACATTTTTTCCTGATTGTGGAAGTAATACTGGCAAAGGTTTTTTTTCTTCTTTTTCTTCTTCTCCAAAAGATTCAAGTGATTTCCCCTAGGCTTTCTAGGTGAGTCTTCCACACAGGAGAATTTGGTTTTTCTGTTTTTCAGTTCGAAATTCTTTTTTTCTCTCTCTCTCTTCCATTTCAGAATTGTTCCAGAATTCTTTTCCAGAGTTCTTGTTGCGGCATTTTAAGTCCTCCGTCCACAGTGACATGAAGGTTTTAAAAGTTCTCTTTAACTTGTGGTCCAAAGTTTGAGGGCAAGTTAAGTTAGGAACTTTTAAGCGCTGGACTACTGGTCTTCTCTGCCTCTTTGCTGTCCTTCATGAGAGCATTGAAGACCTGAAGGGAAAGGAAAAAAAGAACAAAAGAAACATTTTTTAAAATCTTTTCAATTAAAGTTTTACCCAGTATTACCATACCCTTCCACTCATTTCGTACAGATTTCAGGTCGAGGGTTGCACCCCGCTCAAGTTTGAAATGTTTGGATCTGATTTTAGCCAATCGCTAACATTTGGTCGTAACATGTAATCTGCTCCTATGTATTGCGTCATCACTCAGGCCCTTCCTTCTACTTCCCAGCTACCCTGAATGGTTAGGTTGTCTGGAGACCTCCGCAGCCTCGTCAAACTAAGACCCAAAGGAAATGAACATTGAGCGGAAGCTTACGGATGGCAAAGCCTCTGCAGCTTTATCTAGAACATTTTATTGTTTTGAAAAACAATATTATCAGGGCCACCGTAGTTCAGAGGGCTAAATGAAAGCCCCAAAAAATGTTCTCAAATAACTTCAACAAACATTAAAAAAACAATATTATCATCAAGGGGTGGGGTAGCATGTAGAGCAGTGAGGAAATGATGCCATCACACACTGTTGTGACACTGGGTGGGGACATTTCCTAGACATCCGTGGTGTGTAGATAGAGTAGAATAGAGTAGAGTAGAGTAGAGTAGAGTAGAGTAACATTTATTAATTCTGAAGGAAATTTAGGTGTCTAGTAGTATACATACAAAAAATACATTACTTCACATTAAACATTCAAATATAAAAAGTCTCTCAGTTGAATAGTTGTTACTTATTTTCGGAGGAGGGAGGGATGGAGGGACGGGGGGGGGGGGGGGGGGGGGATACTGTATAGTAGGTTCCCATATGAGCACTGTCTTACTCTACTGTAGATAGAAAGCTCAAATGAATGGGCAATTGGACTGGATAAGACTGGATAAGACTGGATAAGTTGGTTAAAGGGTACCTCCGGGGCATTTGAAGCGAAATCCCATTGCTAGAGTTAGTCAAATACAAACACTGACAGTAGCCAGAGATTGGTGCAATTTGACCCTTATGGCCCTGGATCCGGGATATGCCCTGAAGAAGGCCATAAGGGCCGAAACGTGTAGGCATTGTGCCCAAATAAAAATAGTAAAAATTGCAACCTTGAGCGCCTCAGCATTTGTCTACCTGGACAAAGTCTGAACAAATGCCTGCACTCATGAATGAATGAACATCTGAATGGATAAATACATGAATGGATGGATGGATGGATGGATGAATGAATGAACAAACGATCAATAAGCTGACTGAACAAATTAATTCAGACTGAAGGAATAAATAAATGAAACAAACAAAAACGCGCTCAAACCAAACCCAAACAGGTAGTAGCTGACTGACCTGTGTCCACTTCCTGTTCCCGCTGAGCATCTGCGTGGCGGAGATGCAGGCGAAGAGGGCGTCGGAGGGCAGGCCGTCGGGCAGCCGCGTCAGGAACTGGGCCATGTGGATGAAGTCCATCTGCAGCACCACATAGAACATCAACATTAGCACATTACATTAGCACATTACCTCAGGGTTTCCCAAACTGTGGTGCGTGCACCCCTGGGGGTGCGCGACCTGCCACAAGGGGGTGCGTGAGCTGAATAGAGCAATGGCTGAGATGTCTGTTTTTACCAGTGTTGCCAAAAGACAATCAGCCAAAGTCGCTATTGGCTCGCTGAAAAGTCGCTAGAAGTCGCTAGATGACGTCATGACGTTACGCATGACGTCACAGCCTCACGCACGGCGCACTGCTCTACAGAAAACTTGCCCACATGCCTTCGTCCACAGTACAAATGGGCGGTGCTAGCTACTTTTTGGAGATCAGAGCTTATCTGCAGCCCCGCTTAACCGTGGGAAACGCTTCTGACGGCGGCGCAGAGTCAGAATTATGTGGAAAAACAATTAATTTGTCACTGAAAATGCACGTTTTAAAAAGTCGCCACATGCACCAAAAAGTCGCTAAAGGCGCTAGATGAGTTTTTTGTCGCAATGTGCCCGAGATTCACTGCGGTCGGTGCGGCCAGCCTGCTAGTGCTCATTTAAATTTGTCATATGCTTGTAGGGTAGACCGAGTAAAGTTAAATAAACCTGTGTAACCACAAGACTCTGATCTAATTCCAAAGTGTAGGCATAACATAAATGACAGTCCCAAAACATTTGGTGACCATATCGAAGATTGTGTAATCTCGGTTTATGTTGACATTCGGTTCCTGCCATATCTTTGTCCCATATCGCTTGCCGTAGTCTCATACAAGCAGATGTACGTGCATGAGAATTCCTGTGCGTATCACAAAAGCTGCCACACCGTGGTGCATCATGTGTCAAGTCTGTCTCTACCCGCCGCCTCTGGAAATGCATTGTTTGGTGTCGTGGGGAGGGACACTGATTTGCCTCTCACAAGACAAGCAAAATAGTCGCTAGATTCGGCCAGATTGAGCTGGAAAAGTCGCTAAGTCGCTAGATGATTTTTTTTTTCGCCAGAGGTGGCAAAAAGTCTCTAAATCTAGCGACAAAGTCGCTAAATTGGCAACACTGGTTTTTATACAGAATTAATGAACATTACGTAAGGGTTAACGTTCGGCGAGAAGGTCGCTACCGTGGAATAGCAGCACGACAGAGAGAATCTTTAGACCCCGACGCGGAGCGGAGGGGTCTTGTTCTCTCTGAAGTGCTGCTATTCCACAAAGCGACCGACTCGCCGAAAGTTAACCCGCTTATTATATGGATATACTTAAATGATTCACACATGGCGGGGACATTTCTTTAGACCTATTTAATGTTAAGATTGTTGCTGCGTAAAACAAAACAGTGCCGTTGTGGAACACCGCTAGGCAACAGCTAGGTAGCCAGGACAACAGGTGTTGTCTATCACAGCAGCTGATTAGAGTGACAAAAGACCGGACCCCCTGCAGAGTGATATGAAACATTCGCTTTAGCCACTGACTTGTATACAAGCCAGTGGCTTTAGCAGTGAACGTCTTGTTGCCATTGACAGCGGTAGCCAGGACAACGGGTGCTGTCTATCACAGCAGCTGATTAGACTCTTGTTGAAAAGTCGCTTTAGCAGTGAAAAGTCTTGTTGCCATTGACAGCGGTCTGTTATAGACCAACCCGTCCGTTATCGAAAAATAACAGACGTCCGAACGTTGGGGAGCCCCGTTGAAATGAATGGAACATTCGACAGATGACGTCACAACCATATAATAAGTAGTTTTAAATTGTTTGGTTAATTGTTTGCTGGAAGGATCCATCTGAAGTGTAATTTATAACCCCTAGAATTGTCATGCAGGAAGTTACATTGTAATGATGGCAGATGGAAATGAGACATTCGCTTAGGGGGTGCGCGAACCACATTGAAATATGAAAGGGGGTGAGAGGGAGGAAAAGGTTGGGAAACCCTGCATTAGCATATTACATTAGCACATTACATTAACACATTACATTAGCATTAGCACATTACATTAGCATATTACATCAGCACATTACATTAGCATATTACCTAAGCACTAGCACATTACATTAGCATATTACATTAGCACATTACATTAGCACATTACATTTCAGTCAGTCTTTCACAACCCCAATCACTGCATGTAGTGAAAGCCCTTTGGAAGCGGCCGTTGCAGGCAGTTTGGCAGCAAGCCAATGAGTCTAAAAAATAGTTTGAGCCAACGTAATAGAAAGGGCCCACGTGTGCGAGTAGGCTATGTGTTTCAACCCTTTCGTAGGATCCGGTATCCGGCAGGATCCTAAAAATCATGATCCGGTGCATCTCTACTTGGGACAACTCAAACTTACTGGGACAGGAGGTCATTCTTACATGGGACCTGATAGGGTGGTGTGGCCACCTGTCTTACTGTATGTCTATGGCTGTGTGTGTGTGTGTGTGTGTGTGTGTGTGTGTGTGTGTGTGTGTGTAGGAGGGAAACTATTCTGAAGTAAAACTGACACACTTATCCAAAGTCACTTATGCCCCTTTATCACTGACGGTTTTCTGGGCTGCCTACAGCTCGACAAAGTGCGACTCGACAGCCAACTTTTTGCTTTTCGAATAGGCTCGACACAGCTAATTATAATGGGCATAATAGGCACATAATAGGCTCGACACAGCTCAATCGTGACGCAAAAAACGGCGGCTGGGTCGCGCTGTAGGCCTACCAGAAAACCGGCAGTGGAAAAGAGGCTGGATGAGGGCTGGATTAAGAGTCATCAATTTGTAATTGTCATTTTCAGTCAACTCGCTTCTGCATTTTAAGGCATGTTGGTCTGAATTGAGAATTTTCTCCATGTTTTCGGATTATATAATGTTGCGGGAAGTATATTAGACTAAACAGGCACAACAATTTGATTGAAAATCATTTTCGATTCCGCATCTTCTGCACCCCTCCCTTCAACAATTTTCTGACTCAAGACATAGTCACAATTCCAGAACGATGTGTGTGTGTGTGTGTAGCTCTGCTTAGCTCCACCAGGGGGCGAAGGAGCTACACACACACACACACACACACACACACACACACACACAGAGGTCTGGTGAGAACCAGGCTTGAGTATCCAGGTCAAGAGCAGGGTTTTAATAACAATGAAAAGTTCAAGAAGACGCTTTTGCAGACTTCTGTAGTTGGGCAGGTACCGTATTTTTCGGACTACAAGTCGCACTTTTTTTCATGGTTTGGCTGGACATGCGACATATACTCTGGTGCGACATATATATGGTTTTTTTCTCCACGGGAGAGCACTATGTGTTAATTCATTTCCTTCTTTCTTCCCTGTTTCCTTTCATTTACATTTGTTAACTTTGTGAAGCACATTGAGTTGCACCTGTGTATGAAATGCGCTATATAAATAAACTTGCCTTGCCTTGCCTTGCCTATGTGCGCAACTAGGCCTATGTTGTGTTGCCTAATACCACTGATAGAATTTTTTTTTTACAACTTACCACAACAAAAAATAGCATTTACAATGACGACTGAATAGAAATATACCACCCAAAAGAAGTTAATATAGCCTACTGCTGAGTTCAAGCTGACAGTAATTAAATATGCTGCCGAAAATGGCAATAGGGCAGCTGAACGAAAGTTTGGATGCAATGGAAAACTGTTTGGGGACTGGAGAAAAGCGGAGGAAAATGTGCATGTTGTGAAAAAAAACAAAAAAGCTATCTGAAGGTTCAAGGCCCACGTCTAGAAGAAGAGCTGAATACAGGACAAATGTGTTCTCGAACAACGCGCGCGCTGCGAGTCAACGGTCTTGTTACGGGCTCCATGACATTGCCAAAGAAATGAATAGGACTTTTTGCGGAAGTCAGGGACCTCGTGGATTTATCGCGTTATGCAATGCAATCCCCTCTCGTGGAGCGCTATGCAACGCAATCGCCTCTCTATCCGAGAACGAGCGTCTGCGTTATTAAAGACAGTCAGCCGACTTCCAGGTGAAAATCGGTAATTTCCGCGAGTTTCTGACAAATGAGCACAACGTGACACTACCATAGGCTACACAACATGGATGAAATCCCCCTCACCTTTGATACCGTCATGGGCTGAAGTCTCAGAAATGGGGGTAAAGAAAGGCGTGCTCTGGAGACGGAACAAAGTTGCCTCGAAGCCTCCCACGGTCCAAACGCAAAACAATGCCGAAAATTGAATGTTGTTCTGACTACAGGACAACATGGCGCGATATCACTGCTTCTTCTTTTTCTTTTTGTGGTTTTATGGCGGTTGGCAAACCATCTTAGTTGGTGCATTACCACCACCTCTGAATGCGTTGCCACTGCTTCAGATGCTGGTTTATGAAACAATGCCGTCTTTGAGCAGCAGCTTACCATGCGCCAGTTATCACAACATAGATTCCATGGATAGAATAACCTTTCAAAAATGTGCGACGATTAGTCCGGTGCGACGTATATATGTTTTTTTCATCTTCAAAATGCATTTTTGGGCCGTTGCGACTTAAATTCCGGAGCGACATATAGTCCAAAAAATACGGTACACAGGATATTATCCCAGTGGCGTTGTCATTCAACTGTAAAGAAATCCTGCACACTATCCATACCACCAACAAACTTTAATACAACGTTTCGTTTCGGTCATCCGGATGATCGAAATATTGTATTAAAGTTTGTTGGTGGAATGGACAGTGTGCTGCATTCCCTAACACTTGAACAACTATGGGGAAAAACCGCATTAGAAGAGGAGTGTCAAGAGCAGGTTTTAATAACTATGAAACCCCCATTAGAAGAGGAGTGTCATATCATAACTATGAAACCCCCATTAGAAGAGGAGTGTGTTGAACATGCCTGCAGCAGCACGTCCTCAAACAGCCTGAGGATGCCCAGCCCCGTGCGGAACAGGAACTCCTCCCCGTCGCGGCAGAACACGTCCCACACGCGGCACGCCACGTCCAGCGGCAGCGGACGACTGTACAGCGTGAAGATCCTATATGCAACACAACGTGTACATACACACGTTAACACACGCATACATACACGTCAACACACACATACATACACATGTTAACACACATACAGAATACACACGTCCCACACCCAACACGCCACGTCCAGAGGCAGCGGGCGACTGTACAGCGTGAAGATCCTACATGATGGACATACACACGTTAACACGCGCGCACACATACACACACACATACACATGTTAACACACATACATATACTATACAGTATACACAGAACACGTCTCACACGCGGCACGCCACGTCCAGAGGCAGCGGGCGACTGTACAGCGTGAAGATCCTACATGCAACACACACACACACACGTTAACACACGCATACATATACATGTCAACACACACACACATACGTTAACACACACATACATATACATGTCAACACACACACACATACACATATGTTAACACACACATACATACACACGTTAACACACACATACAACATAAACACGTCCCACACGCGGCACGCCACGTCCAGAGGCAGCGGGCGACTGTACAGCGTGAAGATCCTACATGATATATACACAGATGGACATACACACGTTAGCACACACATACATACACACACACACACACACACACAGTATACAGTAACTAGAGCAGTGGTTCTTAACCTTTTTTCTTGAAGCACCCCCTAACCTGTGCCCAAGACAAGCAGCGCACCCCCAACCCAAACGTCTACACGTGTGTATGCACTAATACATGATTTAAATGAATAATTACAATGATTCTTGCTTTAGACATTAATCAATACTTTAATGACTTAACATTGGGTCCAAATATGTTTTAATTTGATGTTGATTTGGCCTAATTATAATGTTTGGAAGCAGAATTTTGGTCACAACCTCAACACAAACAAAATTCCACGCACCCCCTGAAATCTCTGGCGCAACCCCAGGGGGTGCCCGCACCCCAGGTTAAGAACCACTGCCCTAGAGTATACACCGGGGCTTGACACTAGCACCTTCCAACCGGCCAAATGCTGGTAAAACTTAGCTGTGGCTGGTAACAATTTCAGTGCCACTAGCCAATTTGGCAGGTAGCTTATTCTGTTGTATGACATATCAGAATAGCCTATATTCTGCACTTTGCCCCTTGTTTGCGTTTAAGTTCAAGAAAAAGCTCAGTTACACAGTTTCCATTTGCTTGATTTATTTCCATGTAGAAAGCTGTGCACTAATCTTCTTGCTTTAGCACCTTGTGTTCTGAGGTTAGATGTATAGTCTCATGATAAAGAAAACAAGAATGAAGTTTATGGCTAATAGAATAGCTGAATGGCTAGTGACTCGGGATAACCACTAGCCACAATGGCCAGCAAGTGAAAAAGTCAATGTCAAGCCCTGGTATACACACAACACATCCCACACCCAACAAGCTACGTGCAGCAGCAGGAGACACTTGTACAGTGTGAAGATCCTAATGGACAGAAGAAAACTGCGTTGTTGACCTCCCTGAAATGTAGGCTGGTTGTCAGTGTTGGTGTGTGTGCTGAGTGTATCCATGTTGTCTGTCTGTCTCTGTGTGTGTGTGTGTGTCTGTGTGTGTGTCTGTGTGTGTGTCTGTGTGTGTGTGTGTGGGTGTGGGTGTGGGTGTGGGTGTGGGTGTGGGTCTGTGCGTGTGTCCAGTCTACCTCTATTGTGTGTGCTTTTCTCCAGTCTCTCTTTTGTGTGTGTGTGCACACTTGTACATGTGTGTCCAGTCTCTGCAAGAGTGACTCACCAGTCTATCAAATAGAGGTGTGTGTGAATGCATGTGTGTGTGTGTGTGTGTGTGTGTGTGTGTGTGTGTGTGTGTGTCTGTGTGTGTGTGTGTGTGTGTGTGTCTGTGTGTGTGTGTGTGTGTGTGTGTGTGTGTGTGTGTGTGTGTCTGTGTGTGTGTGTCTGTGTGTGTCTGTGTGTGTGTGTGTGTGTATGTGTGTGTGTGTGTGTGTGTGTGTGTGTGTGTGTCTGTGTGTGTGTCTGTGTCTGTGTGTGTGTCTGTGTGTGTGTGTGTGTCTGTGTGTGTGTCTGTGTGTGTGTGTGTGTGTGTGTGTGTGTGTGTGTGTGTGTGTCTGTGTGTGTGTGTGTGTGTGTGTGTGTCACCTGTCTATCAGGTAGAGGTGTGTATGAATGAATGCATGCGTGACCAGTCTATCAGGTAGAGGTGCGTGTGTGTGTGTGTGTGTGTCACCAGTCTATAAGGTAGAGGTCGGGGGTGAGACTGCATGTGTGTGTGTGTGTGTGTGTGTGTGTGTGTGTGTGTGTGTGTGTGTGTGTGTGTGTGTGTGTGTGTGTGTGTGTCTCACCAGTCTATAAGGTAGAGGTCAGGGGTGAGGCTGCGTGTGTGTGTGTGTGTGTGTGTGTGTGTGTGTGTGTGTGTGTGTGTGTGTGTGTGTGTGTGTGTGTGTGTGTGTGTGTGTGTGTGTGTGTGTGTGTGTGTGTGTGTGTGTGTGTGTGTCTCACCAGTCTATAAGGTAGAGGTCGGGGGTGAGGCTGCAGCTCTTAAAGTGTGTGAAGAGTCTCGGGAGGTTCTCCTCAAAGAACACCTCGAACGCAGCAAAGTACTTCATCATCTGAGGAGGACCAAAACAAATAACACAAACTCTCTTTTAATTCATTATTAAAGGGACACTGTGCAGGAAATGGTCAAAAAAGGTACTGCAACTATGCTGCTATTGAAACTGGGCTGCCTATTGCCAAATTTGATCTTTACATGAAAGTTGACTAACTATTAAACACATATTTTCTAGTGTGGTCCAAGTACAGTCATTTTGCAGTAAACATGTCTGTTTTTGAAAATTCAAAATGGCAGACATGGAGAAGATCCCTTTAAAGATCACGATCAACTTCAAGACAGTCACATTAGCAGTGAGCAGTGGGTGCTAGAGATGGGATTTATGGCTCTTTGACGGGATCCGGATCATAGTGGCTGGTTTCAAACAGCCGTTCAAAAAACTGGCTCTTTTGTCTCTTTTTAAATGATTTATTCAGTGTTCAGAACGTAATATTTTGACTCCACCTCTCAGTCATTTGGTCCAAACAACAACTGATTATCCTCCTGCTTCTGAAGACCGTTTCTGCCACTCTATAAGGCAGACGATTGTGGGTTTTTTTCCCCCTAATTAAAGTACTCATGTCAAGGTCACGTGTACAAAATGAATGTAAAAAAAATGAACGAAAAAGCGGTCGAGTGGCTCCCCCACTTGCGATCCGGTTCCCATCGTTCACTTCTGGGAGCCGTTCAAAACATTCGCGAACGTCACCACAACACTACTGGGTGCTTTCCATGTTAAAGTGAATGCAAATAAAATCGAAATATATCAATGTATCGGAAGTATCGGCCGGCGATTTAATCGAATTGCATCGTATCGTGGGGCATTCTTAAGAATCTAAATGAATCGAATCGCTGGTCCATGTGCAATGCCCTAGCTCCATAACACAATAGTAGTGGAAAAGTAATTGGAAAAAATCGAATCGAACTGAATCGCATCGTATCATGGGGAATTCTTAAGTATCGAAAAAAATCGAATCCCTGATTTAAGAAATCGATACCGTATCGTATCGTCACGAAGGCTGTGATTTACACACCTAATGCATATAGCATTAAGACCAGGAATCGCACCTGCAGGTATTTACCTTTCAAACTGGCTGCAGCATTTATGCATATTGACAATATTGACAATTCCGTTCTGTTTTTCTATTAATCACTATGTGTGATACAAACCACAACCACTTGCAGAACACTAAGTGTCACATGTGGCTAAGGCTTCTTTAAGGGCCGTACACACACGTCGCTACTAGTTACTCGCTCAGCGAATGAAGTCAATAGAATGTCGATGTGTTCCAGCGAGACTCGCAGGCGAGTAGGCGAGTACTGTACAAGCGATGCAATGTGGGCGGATCCCGAGTTGAAAATATTTTATCTTCGAGCGAGGCGAGTAAGCGAGTAACCAATTGGAATGCAGAGTTCAGTACTTCTCGCCTGTTCATTGGCAGTTAAAGCCGCGGGAACTTTCAGCGAACGTTCCATGAAAGAGAGGCGAATAGGCGAGCAAGCGAGAAGCTAGTAAATAGCAGCGATGTGTGTATACGGCCCTTTAGCCACATCCAAATACAGTGCTGAGTCTTATCAAAGGTAAATGAACAGTCACTTCACACATTCTGATTGTGCTAAAACCACCATCAAAGCTAGTAGTCGCAGAGCCCGGAGTAGTCTTGAGTCGACTGATTTTGTTTATTGACATTGTACAAAGCATTAGAAAGGTATAAAAATAAATAAGTCAACATATATGTCATGAAAACCTTGTAAAACATGTCAAAAGGATAACACAAAAAAAGCTTAGCAAGCTTGTTTCCATTGTGGTCCTTGAGTCAACCATTTGATGTATTTCAATAATGGTGAGACTTTGGTGTGCGTCATGGAAAGAAAAGAAGAGATTAAGTCATTGTCTTTTTTTTTTTTACTTTGTGGAGCCTGGAGTACAAACACAATGCCGGTGAATATGTGCTAATCCAGTGGAATTCAGAAGCAGAATGAGATTAAAAGCATCTGCAAACACAGGCGACTATGTAAAGCATGTGCTCTCCTTTTGTCTAGCGAGAGCTGAGGTGTGCTGAGGAGACAAGAGGCTCGCCTGCCACACTAACAGGCCCTTCCAGTTCCCCACAGGCAAGAAAGACATTGTGTATATTGTGGGGCAGCCGTGGCCTAGTGGTTAGAGAGTTGGTCTTTCAATCTAGGGGTTGCCGGTTCGAATCCCTCCTGACCTCTCCCTACATCTCCATGGCTGAAGTGCCCTTGAGCAAGGCACCTAACCCCACATTGCTCCAGGGACTGTAACCAATACCCTGAAAAATAATAACTGTAAGTCGCTTTGAATAAATGAAAGCGTCAGCTAAGTGCAATGTAGTGTAGCAGTAGTACATATATGCAGGGGGGTCAAAGACGTGCAAAATGGCATTGTCATTCAGTGTAACGGATGCCTTCTGCTGACTGTAACTGTAAAAAAAAACATGACTCTTTTTATATATTTATTGTTACAAGAAACACAAGAAATTCATGAAAGCCTCGGCTGTCATCCATTCACTTGAAACAATTTTAAAATCATGTTTTTTTGTAGTTACAGACGGCGAAAGGTGTCCGTAACACTGAATGACAAAGACGTCTTTGACCCAGGGACGGATTAACGCACAGGCTAGATATAGCTGCAGCCTAGGGGCCCTCACCTACCAGGGGACCCCCACAGGCTAGACATAGCTGCAGCCTAGGGCCCTCACCTACCAGGGGACCCCCACAGGCTAGACATAGCTGCAGCCTAGGGCCCCCACCTACCAGGGGACCCCCACAGGCTAGATATAGCTGCAGCCTAGGGGCCCGGACCTGTCAGGGGGGGCCCCCGTTTGGCCAAAAGTCAAAAATTGCAGAATTGTGACAAGATGCATATTGAAAAATGAATATGTATTGTCGAGTTAAGTTTTGAATCTTATGAATACTCCTCTCCATAGGTGGCAGACATGCTATCCTTAAAGGGCACTCCTGCCAATTTCAATGTGCTGTTGTATTGCTCACGCTACCCTTGACTTGTCAGTACCCGGTGACGCCGCAGTTTTTGGCCCAGCCCTTTCCGAGATATGAGCTATTCTCATGGGGGCAACTTTTGTTTACATTTTTTTTAAAAATTAGCATAGGCAAACTCCAATTATTTTCCCAAAAGGTATTGCTGTTTGCTAGCTGTCTGCTGATGTTGCATAACCTTTTGGATGTTTTTGGGAATAAATAAAAATGTTTTTTTGAAATGTAAACAAAAGTTTACCATTACCATTAGAATAGCTCATATCTCGGAAAGGGCTGAGTCAAAAAATGCGTTGTCACCGGGTACTGACAAGTCAAGGGTAGCGTGAGCAATACAACAGCACATTGAAATTGGCAGGAGTTGCCCTTTAATTCCTAGCTTGTAAGTATGTCATTGTCTATGTAATTTTGTTGTGAAATTTGCCTTGGTGGGGCACAGCAATCTGTAGCCTAGGGGCCTCGGGCCACATTAATACGGCCCTGTATACATGAGCTGGGCAAATGGTGCTCTCCGTAACTCAAGCCAGGAAATATTATGCATAAGGTGTATTGTTCCCCGTCTCTGCTTTGGCCATAACCAAATCAGTTCACAAGAAACAAGCACAGACCTCACAACACACTCTGCACTGCACATTCTCCCCACAGATCATGACACAGAGTTATAAGCAAACTCCGCTTATCACCCTAAAGACCCTACTTTCAAGCCATCTGGCAGAGCTTATGGAAGAGATTGATGATATAATGTTATGTAATATAGTGTAACAAAGATACATGTATTATTTCCAGTAGTGTAATGTAATGTGATGGAATGTAATAACATGTAATTTAATATAGTGTAAAAGCCCGTGGTCCACTCTGAGACAGGCCATCTGGCAGGGTTTACTGAGGAGATTTATAATGTAATGTGATTTAGTGTAATAAAACGTAGTGTAGTGTAGAGTAATCTAATGTAATGTAATGTAGTGTAATGTAGTGTAATCTAATGTGTTATTACCAGTTCGTGGTCAACTCTGAAGAAGGCCATCTGACGGGGCTTATTGAGGAGGTTGGTAATGTAGTGTAGTGTAATATAGTGTAGTGTAGTGTAGTGTAGTGTAATATAGTGTAGTGTGGTGTAATGTAATATATTACCAGTTCGTGGTCGACTCTGAAGAAGGCCATCTGACAGGGCTTATTGAGGAGGTTGGTAATGTAGTGTAGTGTAATATAGTAAAGTGTAATGTAATGTAATGTAATGTAATGTAATATATTACCAGTTCGTGGTCGACTCTGAAGAAGGCCATCTGACAGGGCTTATTGAGGAGGTTTGCGAAGGCAATGAAGGCGTCCGGTTCCTCCAGGTTGAGGATCAGCACGGCCGCGATGAACGACATGCCCTGCACCTGGGGTCAAAGGTCAGGAGGTCACAAGGTCAGGGCAAAGATTTTCAAGAAGAAGATTTTCAGTGTGTTTTATATGCAGTTCAGTATCCCAAATATGAGGCATATCCTGGTCACGATCACATTTCGGATAAGCTGTTTATACGAGAACAAGGAGTTATATCCCAGTCGACATTCTTGGCCGCTTTAGAATTCTCTTCAAATGCGTGTAGCCTGGATACCAGCAAGAGCGTTCTATGGGAAGCTCCTGTTTTCAGGATGAGGTGTTTCTATGCTTCAGTATCCCGGCTTCTGTTGGAATACCCCACCTTGCATATGGGTCAAAGACGTGCAAAATGGCATTTTCATTCAGTGTAACGGATGCCTTCTGCTGACTGTAACTGTAAAAAAAACATGACTCTTTTTATTTATTTATATTTATTTACAGGGAATTCTAGAAAGCCTCGGCTGTCATCCATTCACTTGAAACAATTTTTTGCAGTTACAGTCGGCGGAAGGTGTCCGTAACACTGAATGACAAAGAATTCTTTGACCCATATCCCAATACTGTATGTGTACCGACAGCTATTCTTTTTGGAAATAATTTCATGTTGAAATGCATAGCTTCCTTCTACCACTCCTTAGCAGGGGTCAAACTCGTGTAGCCCCTGTGGCAAGCTGTTCCAACAGAAGAATTACTGCAAAAAACTGAGAATTACAGCCTGTCAGCTCTTTTGCTTGAATGTCATAATGGCTTGCACAGCGTCTTAAAGACTGACTCGATGATATTGTGTGATGGAGTACACACCAACGCGTACGCAACCACCTAGACACGCAGGCGCACGCATGCACGCACACGCACACACACACACGCACGCGCACACACACACGCACGCACGCGCACACACACACACACACACACACACACACACACACACACACACACACACACACACACACACACACAAAACACACACAAAACACACACAAAACACACACAAAACACACACAAAACACAGTCACACACCGAATATTGACTTTAGCATTGCTTCAGCCCTCGAGGCTGCACGTGTGTAAAGACAACATTCCCCAAAACAGCAACAGAAAGAAAGAAAGAACAAAGAGTTTTACAATGCCTACCCTGATGACCCCAAGATAGGTCACAGACTCACAGGAGTGTGTGTGTGTGTGTGTGTGTGTGTGTGTGTGTGTGTGTGTGTGTGTGTGTGTGTGTGTGTGTGTGTGTGTGTGTGTGTGTGTGTGTGTGTGTGTGTGTGTGTGTGTGTGTGTGTATTACTTACATATCCCACATCTGGTCTGTAACAGGTGTGTGTGTGTGTGTGTGTGTGTGTGTGTGTGTGTGTGTGTGTGTGTGTGTGTGTGTGTGTGTGTGTGTGTGTGTGTGTGTGTGTGTGTGTGTGTGTGTGTGTGTGTGTGTGTATTACTTACATATCCCACATCTGGTCTGTAACAGGTGTACGCCCCCAGGATGCTGTGAAGGACATCATGGTATGGCCCACCCTGACGAAACAACACCAAATATGCACAATTAACAATTAACTTCAAACAAGCACAAGCACACACACACACCAAAAAAAAACAAAAAACCCATTCACTTTATAAA
>NC_085873.1:47832053-47837053 GCF_034702125.1 Engraulis encrasicolus | reverse complement strand
TGGATGGAGGTGTGATTGGGTCATTTCACGTGAAATATATATTCTGAAGGTTGTTGGATTTCATGCTGTGTATGTAATTTGTATAGCCAGAGCCAGAGCTTTCAAACAACACCTCAGACATCCTTTTGTGACTTACACTGACTGATATAATCAAGGCTGAATGCATAGTGTCCTATCCTCATATGTAAACCTTTGCTAGTCTGTTTCTCCCTTAATATTGGTGTCAGATTCACACAAATGCAGTTCTGGGGTGCTACCTTGCTACTAAACAGGCACAGCAAGTATGATTGAAATCCGTGTCGGTCGGGTCTCAAAGTGTCTGATTTCACGTGAAATGACCCGATAGAGCAGTGGTTCCCAACCTTTTTCTTCAGGGACCCATATTTTTTACCATTGTAAGCTTTGGTGACCCAGCTCCCACATGAGAGGGAGTCACGTGATACGCTCTGTTTCCTGCGAAAACTCATTTTAGTTATCATTTTATTCCTCAATTCGTCTTTGTTCAAAAACAGAATAAATGTTTAATGTAGCACTTAAATTTTGTTGCTTCTATGCATTTGTCATTTATTCAAAATGAGCTATATATGGTATTAAAATGAAACCCCTTAAAATCAAGAGAGCTTTGCGACCCCCCGTGGATCTTTGGTGACCCATAGGTTGGGAACCACTGCGATAGAGGATGTGTCTTTACAACTTTCATCAGCAAGCTTTTTCCTCAGTCTGGCTTTTTAGGAGCTCCTGAAATTTCACAGGGAAATCTCCCCGCTCCAGCCAGCCGTGACTCCTGAGGTGTGTTCAGGGTTGCCAGATGAGGCTAATGATTTCCAGCCCAAAAAATGCTCATAACCCTAGAAGCACAAAATCCCGCCCAATTCTATTGATTTCTATCACAAAAATTGGGCGGGTTTTTCTGTTAAATGCCATTTTTACCCGCGCACGGCCATCCTAAGCAGCCCAATTGGGCGGGAAACAGCTCAATTTGGCAACACTGGGTGTGTGGGGTGTGGATTTGCATACCTGGCTACCAGAGCCTGGTGTTGACATTAGGAATCGCAAAATACACCACGTTGTTCACCTAGCACTACAGCTAGCACTGCGACAACTACTACAAGTTAATCTGAGTGCACACTGTGTGTGTGTGTGAGTGTGTGTGTGTGTGTGAATGTGTCTGTGTGAGTGTGTCTGTGTGTGTGTGTGTGTGTGAGTGTGTGTGTGTGTGAGTGTGTGTGTGTGTGAGTGTGTGTGTGTGTGAGTGTGTGTGTGTGTGAGTGTGTGTGTGTCTGTGAGTGTGTGTGTGTGTCTGTGAGTGTGTGTGTGTGTCTGTGAGGGTGGGTGTGTGTGTGTGTGTGTGTGTGTGTGTGTGTGTGAGTGTCTGTGTGTGAGTGTCTGTGTGTGAGTGTCTGTGTGTGAGTGTCTGTGTGTGAGTGTCTGTGTGTGAGTGTCTGTGTGTGAGTGTCTGTGTGTGAGTGTCTGTGTGTGAGTGTCTGTGTGTGTGTTTCTGTGTGTGCGCGTCTGTGAGTGAGTGAGTGAGTGAGTGAGTGAGTGAGTGAGTGAGTGAGTGAGTGAGTGAGTGAGTGAGTGAGTGAGTGAGTGAGTGAGTGAGTGAGTGAGTGAGTGAGTGAGTGAGTGAGTGAGTGAGTGAGTGAGTGAGGGAGTGAGTGAGTGAGGGAGTGAGTGAGGGAGTGAGTGAGGGAGCGAGTGTGTGTGTACAGTATGTATATACTGTATATAGTCTTACATGGTTTCCCAGTTGGGCAGTACCTCTGTGTTCCAGGCTACCATGGCCCTACTGTAGCGATGCTCTCCTCCTGCCTGTGTGTGTGTCTGTGTGTGGGTCTGTGTGGGTCTGTGGGTCTGTGTGTGTGTGTGTGTGTGTGTGTGTGTGTGTGTGTGTGTGTGTGTGTGTGTGTGTGTGTGTGTGTGTGGTCTTACATGGTTTCCCAGTTGGGCAGTATCTCTGTGTTCCATGCTACCATGGCGATGGCGATGCTCTCCTCCTGCCTGTGTGTGTGTGTGTGTGTGTGTGTGTGTGTGTGTGTGTGTGTGTGTGTGTGTGTGTGTGTGTGTGTGTGTGTGTGTGTGTGTGTGTGTGTGTGTGTGTGTGTGTGTGTGTGTGTGTGTGTGGTCTTACATGGTTTCCCAGTTGGGCAGTATCTCTGTGTTCCATGCTACCATGGCGATGGCGATGCTCTCCTCCTGCCTGTGTGTGTGTGTGTGTGTGTGTGTGTGTGTGTGTGTGTGTGTGTGTGTGTGTGTGTGTGTGTGTGTGTGTGTGTGTGTGTGTAGTCTTACATGGTTTCCCAGTTGGGCAGTATCTCTGTGTTCCATGCTACCATGGCGATGGCGATGCTCTCCTCCTGCCTGTGTGTGTGTGTGTGTGTGTGTGTGTGTGTGTGTGTGTGTGTGTTGTGTGTGTGTGTGTGTGTGTGTGTGTGTGTGTGTGTGTGTGTGTGTGTGTTGTGTGTGTGTGTGTGTGTGTGTGTGTGTGTGTGTGTGTGTGTGTGTGTAGTCTTACATGGTTTCCCAGTTGGGCAGTATCTCTGTGTTCCATGCTACCATGGCGATGGCGATGCTCTCCTCCTGCCTGTGTGTGTGTGTGTGTGTGTGTGTGTGTGTGTGTGTGTGTGTGTGTGTGTGTGTGTGTGTGTGTGTGTGTGTGTGTGTGTGTGTGTGTGTGTGTAGTCTTACATGGTTTCCCAGTTGGGCAGTATCTCTGTGTTCCATGCTACCATGGCGATGGCGATGCTCTCCTCCTGCCTGTGTGTGTGTGTGTGTGTGTGTGTGTGTGTGTGTGTGTGTGTGTGTGTGTGTGTGTGTGTGTGTGTGGTCTTACATGGTTTCCCAGTTGGGCAGTATCTCTGTGTTCCATGCTACCATGGCGATGGCGATGCTCTCCTCCTGCCTGAAGCGCTCCTTCATCATCTTCTTCTTCCTCTGGGCCTCCTTCAGCTCTGCACACACACACACACACACACACACACACACACACACACAGCCACGTACACAGGCACACACACACACACACACACCTATACACGCACACACACACACACACACACAGCCACGTACACAGGCACACACACACACACACACGCAGCCACGTACACAGGCACACACACACACACACACAAACACACGCATGCACGCATGCACAGACACACACACACACACGCACGCAGACACATACACAGACACATACACAGACACACACACAAGCACACACACACACACGCACACACACACGCGCGCACACACACGCGCGCACACACACACACGCAGCCACGTACACAGAGACGCACACGTACACACACACACACACACACACACACACACAAGCGCGATCGCGCACACACACACACATGCGCGCACACACACACACACACACACACACACACACACACATGCGCGCTCACGCACACACACACACACACACACACACACACACACACACACACACACACACACACAGACACACGCACACGTAGAGGAGAGTGCACGCACACATACACAGATACAAAAAGAAACATTCAGTAACACTTTCTTTGAAGGTTGTATTCAAAAGATTATATTAACACAAATGTATAACAACCTGCATAATGTATCACATGTGGAGACGGGAGCCATACTCCATATGTAACGGAGGCTAACTAGCACAGAGTTCTCAGTTACAAAACATCCTATGTAAACCATAGGCATATAACCATATGCATAGTTGCCGTTAGGGATGCCGAAACGACTAGTCTCTTAGCTCAGCATTAATCGATTAAAAAACACTGTTCCTCCCATTGCCGGACCGTTGTAGTTGACGAGGATGTAGATTCGATCCCCGAGGGGGGTGAACAGGTGCAAGATGACCTCCGTCACAGTGGTGCCGAAACCCGGGATGGGAGTGAGGTTTAAGGGGGAGAGTGTAACGGAGGCTAACTAGCAGAGTTGGCGTGGAACGTTGGTAAAACCTCCCTCCGATAGCCTCATACAGTCTCGTGCCGTTCGATTCCCGAGGGGGGTGAACAGGTGCAAGATGACCTCCGTCACACATACTACTATTGAATATTCACACAGCACCTTCTCAGTTACAAAACATGGCCTATGTAACCATAGGCATATAACCATATGCATAGTTGCAGTGTTTCCCGCAGAATTGCTGTTAGTCAAGGTGGTGGAGCGTTAAAAGGATATATTTTTTGGTTTTAGCAACTTTAGAAATTACATTCACAACATGAAATCTTTATCTTGTCAGGAGACCTAGTCAAGGTGATAGGTGTATCTTGTCAAGGTGGCCGCCTGTGCTGGGGGAAACCCTCTAGTTATGAATACAATACACAACAGGTGTCACCAACGTGGTGCCCGTGGGTGCTAGGTAACCATCCAGGAGCTTCTGAGGTGCCCTCCAAGGATGTTAATAAATAGTGACGACTATAAGCTTTTAGTCACAGTTAGTGTTTTCCTTAATTTAAATATGAAATTATTTATTTATAATCAAATTGTCATTCAATCATAGTGTGATTTGGGAATGATGCCAAGAGGATTTTGAACAAAAGTAGCCCTCGGGTAGCCCTCGGGTAGCCCTCGGGTAGCCCTTGGTAGCCCTCAGACCCAGAAAGGTTGGGGACCCCTGCAATACAATTTCAATCAATGTTCAGCTTCATTAAAGCATTATAACGGTTCATAAGTACGCTGTAGACATAGCCTTTTAAAGAAGCATATAGTATAGCGCGTGTGTGTGTGTGTGTGTGTGTGTGTGTGTGTGTGTGTGTGTGTGTGTGTGTGTGTGTGTGTGTGTGTGTGTGTGTGTGTGTGTGTGTCCAAATGTACCGCTCTAAGTGATATCCGTGTTGAGCTAACAGCTGGTGAGAGCCTGTAATCCTTTTAGCAGGATGGCTTCCACCCTGTCACACTCACATCACATCACGCCACACCATGCCACGCTGAGTCAGGCTGCAGACCCAAGACCCGAGATTATGCATATTGGTAGGACTTGAACTATGTGTGTGTGTGTA
>NC_085873.1:47812053-47814553 GCF_034702125.1 Engraulis encrasicolus | reverse complement strand
CCTAGGAAGGAGCTAGATTCTATACGGACAGTGTTAAATACCACTATTCAACACCTAGGAAGGAGCTCCAATCTGTGTTCAATTCCTCTCAAAATGTTGAAATAAAACAGTAAAATGATATATGTACATGTGTTTGCTTACTGTACAGACCTAATACCAATCCTTACCCTATGTAAATTATAATCTAGAGACTAGAAGATGCACCGGAATATAAGAAACACCCACTATGTTGAAGAAGAACAAGAAGACCATGGGCAGTCATGGGTGAGCGGTTAGGGCGTCAGACTTGCATCCCAGAGGTTGCCGGTTCGACTCCCGACCCGCCAGGTTGGTGGGGGGAGTAATCAACCAGTGCTCTCCCCCATCCTCCTCCATGACTGAGGTACCCTGAGCATGGTACCGTCCCGCCGCACTGCTCCCCATGGGGCGCCACTGAGGGCTGCCCCCTTGCACGGGTGAGGCATAAATGTAATTTCGTTGTGTGCAGTGTGCAGTGTGCAGTGTTCACTTGTGTGCTGTGGAGTGCTGTGTCACAATGACAATGGGAGTTGGAGTTTCCCAATAGGCTTTCACTTTCTTTCACTGAAGCGGAAGTCAAGTCTGACTCACTGAAAAATGAACTTCCCTATTTTTTCCATTAATCATCAACAGGAAAAGTTATTTTCCACACACTGCAGGCCCCCTTTTTGTGTTGGGTATTCTGAAGTAGTCAGCACTCCAGAAGATCGCACTCAGTTTCTTCTTTTTTTTCCTTCTTTTATTTCATGCATTGAAGGTTTAGACAGACGTTCCGGCTAAAAGAAACTTCATTAGTATGTCACTACACTGATGAAGACTCTTCAGTGTTTCCCTTAGACCAAGTAGCATTGTGTGGGTGGTACAGTACAAGCAAAAATCATTGAGCCAGTGCAAGCATTATGCATCATGTACTCCCATTGACATCTGTGGTGCTACATTTCTATGGATAAAAAAAGAGAGAGAAGAAACCGAGTGTGATCTGTTCCCTACATTAATCATCAAGAACCTATCCCATCAAGATCTACTGCTGAGGAGGGACTTCAACAGACACTTCTCCACAAGACTTCTTTACATCTTTTTTTTTTCTTTTAATCTTCTTTCCATCTTTTCAAGTATGCAAAGTCACCCAGAGACATATGATGCATACTAAATCACAACAGACAGAGTGGAAGTAGAAGTCAGAGTAGAAGTCAGAGTAGAAGTCAGAGTAGAAGTCAGAGTAGAAGCTCCGATTGTGATGATTATTTTTCAAGGCACACAACGTTTCAACCCATCAGGCTCTTCATGATGATGAAACTTTGAAACATCGAACTGCCAAAAAAAAAACTTCACAATCGGAGCTGAAGTGTACAGACTTTCTACTCTCTCTATTGTCAGACATGCCTATGTCCTGTCCTGTCCTGCACCTGGCCTCGGTGAGGTGGGGTGTGCTGTGCACACTTTAACTCTCCTAAACATACTTAAATCACCCTCAGTCAAACTCCCCCAGAGAGGAAGAACCAACCAACACAAGTGATAAATCAAAGTCAGCAGAGCAGATTTCTGATAAGAAACTATTAACATAACCGGACTAGCCAGTGAATCTGGAAAACTCAAACATTTAGACACCTTGTCATTCATTCCATGCTTTAATCATGGGATTCTCATGACCTGAGTGTGATGAAGTAGTCTGCACACTGTGTATTAACTCCAAAAATACTTTATTTCATTTAAACATATGGCAACGTTTCGATCCAACAGAGGGATCTTCCTCAGGCAGAGGGAAGGGAGGAAGATCCCTCTGTTAGATCGAAACTTTGCCATATGTTTAAATGAAATAAAGTATTTTTGGAGTTAATGCACAGTGTGCAGACTACTTCATCATACTGCCTACTACTTTTTGTCTGGCACCTGGAAAACTATCTGTGGATCTGCGCACCCTACCTCCAAACACTATTCTCATGACCTGAGGAAAAACACCTCGTGGGTCTCACTCAAGTAATACCTATTTCATCCATGTACCCACCTACGACCATGCGAGCATTAGAACACCGCTGGTTCCATTGATCCCACGACTGAAGGCACAGTCCAATACGTGGCTGTAGGCCTACATTGCACAATCATTCACACATCACGTCAAATCACAAATTAGAAGTCTATTGTAGTTGTTGACCTAGTATGCCAAATTAATGCAGCACTCTCAGGAAGGCTGCACCAATTCAAACAGGTAGAAGTTGGGTTATAGCCAAAATATACAATGTAAAAATATTTTGTAATTTATGATAATCAGTTGCTGCACTAACTGCTGTTCAAGTTGGTGATCATAGTCATCTCAACTCCAACTTGCAAACGGCGTACACCGCCTGGGAGCAGTCGTACGGATTTCATCTTTCCTGCGTTTATGATGAGATTTGATAAATGCCAACCGGTCGTAGAAAAGAACACGACGTACGCATGATTTTCGTCGTACGCTGCTTTGATAAATGAGGGCCTTTGTCTTTCA
>NC_085873.1:47769553-47809553 GCF_034702125.1 Engraulis encrasicolus | reverse complement strand
ACACACACACACACAAATAATGTTTCAGGTCCAGGACAGCCTAAGGAAAGGTAATGTATGATATGACAGTTAGATGTACACAGACACACAATATAATAAAAATGGATACACAACACAACACCCAAAATGGCACACGACATTAAGACACTAACACAAGATAGCATCCACAAGTCAATAGTAATTTCCAACCCTCAAACAACATGTCTGGACACTTAAAGGGACATTTCATCCATTTGTGGAAATATGTGATTTTCCCTTCATTGCGTCTTTCTTTCCCGTGTTGGGTGAGTTTGGTGATATCACTCCTAGCTCCAACCTAGCCTGTTGTCATTGAACTGGATGGGACCAGCTTTATCCAGGGTTCCCACACATTTTTCATGAACGAATTCAAGCACTTTTCAAGCAACTTCAAGCACCAAATTTTCAGTTTTCCAGTTTAATAGGTCACAGGAAGGGGGTGTGGGGGTCCTCCTCTAGAAAAAATGTTTTGCAATTTGCTGCATTCTAATAAAAAATCTGAGGTAGTGAGATGTCAGATGGGATTTGCCATTCGACACCCTAAAATTTATGCACCTGAACAATTTATTTCTATTATTTGGCTTACCGAGTTTGACTTGACACAAATTTCAAGCATTTTCAAGCACTTCACAAAAAATGCAAGCATTTTCACAACCTTGAAAACACTTCATTGAAATTCAAGCATTTTCAAGGAATTCAAGCACCAGTGGGAACGCTGTTTATCATTGAACCGAATAGAGGTGCAACTAGGGATGCAAATTATCGATTAATTCATTAAGCTTAATCATTAGTTGATAGCCTTATCGATCGACTTACGATTAATTGATAAGCGGCGTTTCCCCCCCAAAATCTCAATGTTTCTTGAAAAAAAAATACTAAATCTAAAAAAAATGTAATAAAACGTTTAGATAAAATACCACATTTAAATAAATTCTATTTCAATTCTTCAATCCAAGTGATTTACATTTTCCCACTATTCACACCACTCTTCTCATGCCCATTTCACCTGGGTCTCTTGTCAGTTGAATTGTCGATTAATTGTGATTAATGTTTTTTAATCGATTAACACATTGATCGATTAAAGTCGATTAATCGATTAATCGTTTGCATCCCTAGTGCAACCGATAGATCAGCCGCCGATCATGATCAGCCGATATTGGCACAAAGTCCTTGATCGGCAATTAGCATAAAGCGATGTGGCGCAGTGCGCTACGACACTGTACCATATGCGGGCGCCCCTGGTTCGAGTTCGGGCCGGGTCAGTGCGCTATGACACTGTACCACAGGGCTATTCAATTAGAATTTCATCTGGGCCACATTTCGAAACCAAGAACTGCCGTCGGGCCACCCATTTTCAGACATCACGACCACTGAAATGACACTTAAAATCAGTAGTCCACAAACAAATTTTAAACATGTTCCTCTAACCTAAAAACTTGACCACATTGAATGTGAATGTATAAGACAAGCAGAAGATTCACAAGCAAATAATGTGTTGTACTGCAGTAACAAAACTGAAATGTATACTGCTTCAGTTGGGGGCCATGCCTGGGCCGCATGTGGACTGCATCTGGGCCGCATGTGGCCCTCGGGCCTCCAATTGAATAGTCCTGCTGTACCATATGCGGGCGACCCGGGTTCGAGTTCGGGCCGGGTCATTTCCCAAGTCTACTTCCAGTCACCTCCTCAACTATCCATTCCTGTCTAAATAAAGGCTAAAAAGCCCCAAAAAAAAACATTTAAAAAGGGTAGTGCATGTGTGCGCATGTATGTGCGTCAGCGCGCACGCACCCAAGAAGAATTAAATGGTAGTCAGTGTGAGTGATTGTGTGTGTGCATGTGTGTGTGCGTGTGTGTGTGTGTGTGTGTGTGTGTGTGTGTGTGTGTGTGTGTGTGTGTGTGTGTGTGTGTGTGTGTGTGTGTGTGTGTGTGGTAGTCTTCCAGTGAGTCTGTATGTCTGTGCGTGCACTCGTTTCGAGTTCAAGTTAGTACAATGTACTGTAGCTGGTATATCGAAATATATAAATATATCGAAAACGTATCATTATCACGATATCAAGAATGGCGATATGCTTATCGCAAATATGAATTAGTTAGCTAAATTACCAGGGTCACACTTCAATTTCTAAGACACACATACACAAATAATGATAATAAACACACACCTGTAGTGTAACTTGTAAATGAAAGTACTCTATTTATCTGTTCTCCGCTAATATTGCACAGTCTTAGGATCAGCTGGTGTTGACGTTTCATGGTCGGCGCATGCCCAATGGCGGTTTGTAGGATTAGGGCAGTCATGGGTGAGCGGTTAGGGCGTCAGACTTGCATCCCAGAGGTTGCCGGTTCGACTCCCGACCCGCCAGGTTGGTGGGGGGAGTAATCAACCAGTGCTCTCCCCCATCCTCCTCCATGACTGAGGTACCCTGAGCATGGTAACGTCCCACCGCACTGCTCCCCATGAGGCGCCACTGAGGGCTGCCCCCTTGCACGGGTGAGGCATAAATGCAATTTCGTTGTGTGCAGTGTGCAGTGTTCACTTGTGTGCTGTGGAGTGCTGTGTCACAATGACAATGGGAGTTGGAGTTTCCCAATGGGGCTTTCACTTTCTTTCATTATATGACATGTAGGAGGGCTTTACAGAACACCGGCTCTCTGCGCTGCGTGTCTCGGGCACGTGGTGGGACATCAGCTGACTGTAGTGGAATGGAGAATGGAGTGGAGACCAGCCCTGACTCACACTACTAACTAGGAAATGTCTCATGGGCTCAAGACATGCTGCTGCTGTGTGTGTGTGTGTGTGTGTGTGTGTGTGTGTGTGTGTGTGTGTGTGTGTGTGTGTGTGTGTGTGTGTGTGTGTGTGTGTGTGTGTGTGTGTGTGTGTGTGTGTGTGTGTGTGTGTGTGTGTGTGTGTGTGTGTATGTGTGTGTGTGTATGTGTGTGTGTGTGTACTCCCTCTCTCTCTCTCTCTCCCTCCTCTCCTACAACACAGACACACTCTTTTTGTTACAGACAGACAAACACAGACACACACAAGCAAACTCACACTCTCCAACTCTGTTCCCCCCTCTCTCTCATCTAAAAGATGCCACTTCATCTGTAGACAGTAGTGAGTGAGTCAATGTGGGCTGCCTCTTCTCCCCTGGCAGTAGTGTATGATTGACAGCTGCATTCAAGAGAGGCTGATATCTTATTTCCATTGCCAAGCACTTGCCATCTGCAAGCACTGCAATTAGACATCACACACACACATACACACACACACACACACACACACACACGCACACGCACACGCACACGCACACGCACACGCACACGCACACGCACACACACACGCACACACACACGCACACACACACACCAGTGTTTCCCATACATTGAGGAAACTATGGCGGCCCGCCATAGTTTAAATTTGGCCGCCATAGTTTACGAAAATGTAAAAAAAAAAAAAAAAATTTTTTTTTTTTTTTTTTTTTTTTTTTTTAAACGATATCCGTTTTTGTTAAAAACGATTTGAATTACGATTTTGAATTTCCTTCGCATTTTCCTCCTGGAGTAAATACATCCTATAGACTCTGTATTGGTTAGATAAGTAGTCCCACGGTAACACAGAATGAGGGGAAAGCATTAGGAAGTGACCGTAAGGGTATTACAGTTGATTCATGTGTGCACACGTGTAACATCGGGTGAGTAACAGAACATGTGCGCAACGATGCGTTATGACACGCCGATATGCGAGGATCTTCGTCCAAATCGCTAGTCGCATGCATCATCGCTAACTGCGTTTACATCGCGTGCCGCGTGTAAGGGAAATGTTAGTTGTTGACATGTATGGAATTCACTTCAATTTGTGCTGTTTCTTGCTTCAGTTGTGGACAAAACGATTGGCCAAACTCACAATAGAAAGCCTTTGCTGTGCTACTGTCCCAGAGAGCTGAAAAAAAAAACCTTCATAGAAGAAGTCACACTTAACAGGGGTGTTAACCAATCCAATGAGTTCTCTCATTGCTCTCTCTGTCTCTCTCTGTCTCTCTGTCTCTGTCTCTGTCTCTCTCTCTCTCTCTCTCTCTCTCTCTCTCTCTCTCTCTCTCTCTCTCTCCCTCTCTCTCTCATAGTAGCCTACTATTTACCCATAACAAATGGTGAATTTCTGAGCCCTTTTTAATTTGTAGCCTATACCACTGAAGGCATGATAATGCTTCATCATATTTTAGAAATAGGGCCTATGTGCCTTTTATATACCAAATGTTTATCATTTTGAAATTGTTTCAGTTGTTTATGACTTGTGTATGACTGAAATTATCTCTGCATACTATCAGTGGCTGCATTGCTTTGTAAAGATAGGCTATTCAACACACTTTAAAAACACACTGAAAAGATACGGCCATAGTAGCCTACTGAAAACATTTTGTTCATAATAATGGTGATTAATAAATGGTGGTCTTAAATTTTCATACTGACATCCTTGAATTTGACTTGGTAGATCACGGCAGACCATCAACTTCAAAAGTAGATCTTGGTTAAAAAAAGGTTGGGCACCCCTGCTATAGAGAGAACCACAAGTGCTTGAAAGACCGGGATCAAAAGCCTAGTCAAGTTGTTGTAGTTTACTTGGGTTTGGGAGCAATATAAAAAACCTTCAGAGAAGGGACAGTTGGGATGAGTTTACTAACACTCCCTAGGCTTTGTTTTACAGTTGTAATGAGTTTGGTGACAGACCTTCATTGACACAGCAGAGGAGACATCGGGCTGCATATAGAAATTAATGTGTAATGAATGTGAATATAGACATAAATGTGTAATATGTTGTTCAGCCCTTTTAATGGGAGGAATTTGGAAAAAACTGGCCCTGTGACCAGCACCCCTCATGTAGAATGTGTACGCCTACAGATATGTGTGGGGGAAAAGGCATAGCCTACCCTCTAAGACCCTTTTTGTCTATGCGTTAACAATTTCACAGTGCTCTTAAATTCTTATCTCTGCTCCTATTTTGTTTTATTATTGTTTCCCAGACCCCTGCATGAGGGACGAATGAAACTGTGTTGTAAACAGAAATTATTCACTGTACTGCATTTTTTGACAATGACAATGTACTACTATTATACAAGTCATGGGTAAAATCTTATGTAGCCTTATTTCTCTAAATATAAATGGCTGAAATACTGTATAGGCCCAGGCCTACAGTTTCTCCATGCGCCAATGTCATACTGTAGTCATTGTTTTGCCGTTTTGCATTTACGCTGCAAGAATACAACCCCCCCCCCCCCCCCACCCCCCACACCCCCCCCCCCCCCCCCCCCCCCCCCCCCCCCCCCCCCCCCCCCCCCCCACCCCCCCCCCCCCCCCCCCCCCCCCCCCCCCCCCCCCCCCCCCCCCCCCCCCCCCCCCCCGAAAAAAAGGGCCCGTGTGAGAAGACCCCCCCCCCCCCCCCCACCCCCCCCCCCCCCCGGACAAAATAAACCCCGGCTGCCCCCATAGTTTCCAAAATTTCTGTGGGAAACACTGCACACACACACACACACACACACACAGGCAAACACACACAGGCAAACACACACACAGGCAAACACACACACGGGCAAACACACACACACACACACAGCGTGCACATGCGCACAAACAGAGAACGCACGCACGCACGCACGCACGCACGCACGCATGCACGCACACCAGATTACAGCGTATACTAGAGCGGATGCGGTCTAAGTATTAGTCACCAGACACTTGGGAGTGCCACCAATTTTCCACTGAAAATATATAGAAATATATAGAAATATATAGAAATTTTCCAGTGAAAATATATAGAAATATATAGAAATATATAGAAATTTTCCAGTGAAAATATAGGAATAGAGCTAGCTTGTAACTTTCAGTGGAAATGTTTCCATATGCAAGAACAGAGCCGTGTTAGAAAGTAACATTAAGAAGTTTTTTGCCTTCGTTCTTCATACTACAGGTTTGAAGCAGAATTGTCTACAGAGAAAATCAGGGGTGATAGTGAAAAAAAAACCTGAGCCTGAACTTGCCCTGCTCTAACGACGACGACAAGATACTGCATAGTGACGTAACGTAGGCCTATTTTGACACATTATTCAAACATTTAATAGCCTGTGTATGACTATTATTCAAACCTGATAGTAGAAGAAAACCCTGAACCTGTAACACTTTCTGAGATAAGAATAACCTAATGGCTAATTATTATCCATGTTATTATTTTTGCGAACTCTGTCAAGCCTGAAATCAGGCATGGAGCCTGAATACTATCAGCCCTGGAAAATGCTTTGCTTCTCCAAAAGTTTCTTAGCAATGCTACACCCTATGGAGGAAGGCAGAACAAATTCAGGTGTGCAGATCATACAAATTCAGGTGCGCAGATCATACAAATTCAGGTGTGCAGATCATACAAATTCAGGTGTGCAGATCATACAAATTCAGGTGTGCAGATCATACCGTTACAAAAAAAAAAAAGACCTATGAATATACCAGTGGCCCATAGAGCTTGAAAGTGACGTCACTTCCCCTGATTTCATGGGACCTCAACTGCGTTTTAGCCGAAAATCGTATCATGTAATCCAATGGCAGTATTAAAATGATATTTCGACCCCCTTCGAGTTGTGACACAAGCTCCACATATGTTGTTTCTGATATTTTTGTTTAATTTTTCGTACCCCTAAATTCTTTAGAAAGCTGTGTTTCTTCACATTTTTCATGCAGACGGCCACGTAACAAAACATTGATACTTCTGGATGAATAATCTTTATCTAGCCTCTTAAACAGCATATCTGTAGCCCAGCGCATGTAATGACTGAGATCGTAAGATATTTACTCGCTACCATGTTGTTAGATGGTCAGCTTAGGTCCCGTGAAATGCGGAACTAAGGGGCGGGACTTTCAAGCTCTATTCAACGTCAACAGAATGTGCATTAAATATCCTGGATATGAAGCTTACAGCCTACTACTTATTTCTATTATATTTGGGAAGATACAGAGTTTAAGACCTTATATGAGCACAGAAACCCTGAAGCGACCTACAGTGTGTGTGTGTGTGTGTGTGTGTGTGTGTGTGTGTGTGTGTGTGTGTGTGTGTGTGTGTGTGTGTGTGTGTGTGTGTGTGTGTCTTGTTCACTTGTTCAGGAGGTTATGTGGACTGGTCTACCCTCTGCTCTGGCTTAGGTTATGGAAGTGTAACCTGACTCTCGTCAGATCTGCGTTGATATGAAGTTGACGAACCAACAGTATTGCTGGGTGGCATCACATTCCCCTATGCATTGTATCTGGAAGTAGGAATTAAGGCTTTAGAGATGACTAAAAAAAAACAGGAAAGAAGATGTGATGTAAGGATAGACAGATATGTATCGGTCCGATATCGGGGCGATGTTTGCATATTTTAAGTGTATCTGTATCAGCTGATACGCGTGTGGTTTTGGCCAATACGCAATATTTATTATTTTATTTCATTTGGGTTTTTTTAAAAGCACCAATACACTTTATTTTTTATTACTTGATTGTTAGACATCAATTGATTGTTAGAGTGGGTGTTTAAATGTTACAAGTTCTACCTCAATTTGATTATGTTAAAGGAATGTTTGTTTTTAACATGAGACCTGGAATATTTGTCATTCTTTAACCCATATTGGCCCCAAATATCGGGGATCGGAAATCGAGTATCGGCCAACGGTGATGAAAATAAAAAAATCGGTATCGCATCGGCCATTAAAAAACCTGTATAGGTCGACCCCTAATATGATGTGAGCCCTAAAGGGACACTGTGCAGGAAATGGTCAAAAAAGGTACTGCAACTATGCTGCTTACTGGGCTTACTGGGCTGCCCATTACCAAATTTGATCTTTACATGAAAGTTTACTGAGTAATAAACAAATATTTTCTAGTATGGTCCAAGTAGAGTCATTTTTCAGCTAAAAATGTGTATTTCTCGAAAATCAAAATGGTGGACATGGAGGTGATCCACCTTGTCATGTACAAAGAGTGCAGTTTTCCCAGTCATAATGAATGCTCACAATTTGATGGTGGTGGTAAGTATAGGCCTACATGAAAAAGGTAACATTTGTGAATGGGCATCATGAATACTGGAAATAAACAACTAAAAATCTCACACAGTGTCCATTTAAATAATTATAAATGGTCCACCCCCCCGGCCCTGCTGTTGCTCCAACGGTAGGGCACTGGGCTGCTACGCTGGCGACCTGGGTTCGATTCCGGTCCGGGTCCTTTGCCGATCCTTCCCCACATCTCTCTCTCCCCACTCGTTTCCTATCTCGTTCTTCACTGTCCTATCGCAATAAAGGTTAAAAGCCCCAAAAATACTAAAAAAAAAAAATTTTAAAAACAGTTCTCCCTGACCATAACTGTAGCAGGGACGCTTGTTGTATGCATAATATTTACTACTAGGGCTGCACGATTGTGGAAAAAAATCATAATCACGATTAGGGCTGCACAATTAATCGTAAAATAATCAAAAATAGTGATAAAATAGTGAAATCGAACTCATGATTTTAATCGTGATTTAATCATGGCAATAGTGACCTACTTTTGAGAGCGTCCTTGAAGCCAGAACATACTGACAGGCTGGTGTTTCTGGACAGAAATCTGTCCACTTAAGTTTCATGCTATTGCCTTTACATAATTATTACAATTCATTTTATTTTGCTCATCCCGTATGTAATTCATTCTTGGTTATATTTCATCTTGTTATAATTTTCAAAAAAATCTGCAAAAAATCAATAATCGTGATTAATAATCGTGATTATGATTTTTTTTCCATAATCGTGCAGCCCTAATCACGACTATTTTGGTCAAAATCGTAATCACGATTATTAATCACGATGATTGATTTTTTGCAGATTTTTTTGAAAATTATAACAAGATGAAACATAACCAAGAATGAACTATATACGGGGTGAGCAAAATAAAAATAATTGTAATAATTATGTAAAGGCAATAGCATGAAACTTAGGTGGACAGATTTCTGGCCAGAAACACCAGCCTGTCAGTATGTTCTGGCTTCAAGGACGCTCTCAAAAGTAGGTCACTATTGCCACGATTAAATCACGATTAAAATTTCGACTTCGATTTCACTAATTTATCACGATTTTCGATTATTTTCGATTAATTGTACAGCCCTATGTACTCCCCACAGCCAATAATGCATTCCACAATAGCCCACATTCCATAAGGGGCACAGACACACGGTAGACATTTGTTTCCCCCTGTGTACATACTGCTACCACACATCAAAAGCCAAGGTCTCGCAGACCCAGACTCCCCCAGACAACACACACGCATGCACGCACGCACGCACACACGCACAGCTTGACTAGAGCCCTGAACAGCTGCTGTAACAGAAGGTCTCACAGAAGTGTGTGTGTGTGTGTGTGTGTGTGTGTGTGTGTGTGTGTGTGTGTGTGTCTGTGTGTGTGTGTGTGTGTGTGTGTGTGTGTGTGTGTGTGTGTGTGTGTGTGTGTGTGTGTGTGTGTGTGTGTGTGTGTGTGTGCGCGCGCACGTGTGTGTGAATGCTGTCTGCGATAACAAGGGTCAGACAGAGTGGACCAGTGACTGACTACAGATTTATCAGACACAGTTGGATCTGGATGCTTCTATCCTTCTATGTCTTTTTTCATGCAGGCATGTCAATAAAGTCTATTCTATTTTATTCTATCCTTTTCTATTCTATTCTATTCTATTCTATCAAACAGACTTCCTCTCCCCTGGGTGAGCCCATCTACAGGTTATTGGCTACGTTACCTGCAGTCTATTTTATTCTATTCTGCACTGTTCTACTCCATTCTGCACCGTTCTATTCTATTCTGCACTGTTCTATTCTACTCTATTCTATTCTATTCTATTCTGCACCGTTCTATTCTATTCTATTCTATTCTATCATATCCTATTCTATTTTTCTCTGTTCTGTTCTCTTCTATTCTACTCCATTCTATCATATTCTACTCATTCTATTCTATTCTACTCTATCATATTCTACTCGTTCTATTCTATTCTACTCTATTCTATCATATTCTACTCATTCTATTCTATTCTATTCCATTCTATTCTATCTGCTGTCTTCAAGCAGGCTTCAGCTTCCCGTGTGAGCCCCTCTCCTGTAGGTTAACCATTACCTGCAGAGTCCAGTTCTGTCATTAGGTGATGCATTACCTGCCCATGCCCCTCCCCTCCTCACACACACACACACACACACACAAGCATGCACGCTCTCGCGCACACACACACACAAGTACACACACACACGTGCGCGCACATGCACACACACACCGGACACACACACACCGGACATACACGCACACACACACACACACACGCATAAGTACACACACACACACACAAGCACACACACACACAAGCACACCCACACACACTGGACACACACGCACACACAAACAGAGAAACAAATGGCCTTCAAAACATCCCAGAAAAAAACCTAAGACTTTGACAAAGTGGCACTTCACTTTTGTGGCCAGTACAATCAAACGGAGACGCTCACTTCCTGACACACAATAACATCCCTCCCAACTCCCAACTCCCACCACATAACTTAACATCCCTCCCAACACCCAGCACATGCATGCAATGCATGTATGCTTAACGTGTATGCATTTGTCATATGGACCTATCACAGCCAAGTGGGTTACATCAAATTAGTCAGGACTGATGGTGACATCTTGACATTTGACCAATCAGCAGTGGCCTGGAGCCTGTCAAACCTTTATCACTCGGAAGTTGAGATTTGTGTGCCCAATAAAGGGTTAAGCGACTGGGTCACAAAAAGGGTGTGCATGTTTTTCGCAGAGTCTAGCTTCATCCTAAAATGTTCATTCTTATACTATAGAGGCACTTAATAGGGAAGAAAAACACACACTGCCTTCATAGTTCCCAACATAGGGACTGCAGTCAGTTACATGCATGGAATATTCATATTCTAAATAGAATATTGGTGGTAGCAGTATTTGGTTTGTGCACAAGTCATGTAAACTCTTCAATCAATTCTGAATGTGGCCGTATCAGGGGAATATTCCGGTAGCACTCCAACGCTCCTCCACAAGGTGCGGAATATTCCAGATCTTGATTCCAAACAAACACCTATAGTATTCCATCTGAAACAGGAATACTTCCTGCATGCAAGTGCACTCTGTGAGACCAGTTTAAGAAAGGGTTTCTTTTTGCTCTCGCTCAGCCAGCGGTGCTTTCCCACCAAGCCATTGTAAGGAACCGAAACACAGAACTTAGCCCTAACCAGGAAGGTCTCCCTTAGGCCAGCAGATTGTGAGTGTGATCTGGTTCAACTGTGGCCCAGATATGATACGACACGATACAATACAATATCATCAACAACAACATGTATTTATATAGCGTAGTATCACACAACAATAAAGTTGTCTCAACGCTCATCAACACCATTGTCACTTTTCACTGGAATTCATTAAGTATATCTGAGCAAGAAACATTTAAGAACGGCCAAGACAGGGGTGCATTTCTCGAATTGTTAGCCAGTTAGCAACTTGGGTAGTTGTCAATGGGGAATTGCATTAAAAACAGCAAAGTAGCTAACATAGTTAGCAACTACGTCTTCGTGAAATGCACCCCTGATCAGTGCGCCATACCCCAGGGCAGGGCCCTCACAGGGCACAGCCGTTGGTCTACAGTAGTCACATAAAGGTATGTCAGTGGGTAAGCAGTTAGGGCGTCAGACTTGTAGCCAAAAGGCTGCCGATTCGACTCCCGACACGCCAGGTTGGTGGGGGGGGGGGGAGTAATCAACTGGTGCTCTCCCCCATCCTCTTCCATGACTGAGGTACCCTGAGCATGGTACTACCATCCCACCGCACTGCTCCCTTGGGAGAGCCCTTAGGCTACAAGTCTGACGCCCAAAACACTTACTGATGACAGCCCATATGTGGAGAATGTGGTACACCTGGCACCATCTGCAACTCTTTACACCACATAACTATGGCTGAAAACGCCTTGCTCAAACACACCCCAGCAGATGCATACAACAAGGCCTCACTCGCGTGTGCGTGCATGCGTGCGTGCGTGCGTGCGTGGGGGGTGTTATGAAGGTTGATTGCTGTGTCCACTATCATTTCATATGTTCTGTATGTGTTTTCGTTTCATTAAAACACAATGAAAAATGTATCACAAAAACAAAAAAAAACAAGGCCGCACTCATAGGTCACTCCCTCACTCAGTTTTTTTCCCTCCAAACAGAGCAGTAATTAGATGAAACCAACAACCTTCCATTGCCAAGGCAACCCAAAGTTCCACTGATGGATGGATAATGCAATATCTACCTCCACTGGACTATGTATGATTGCTCTCTCTCTCTCTCTCTCTCTCTCTCAGCTCGGTTTACGGAGGAGGCTTGGTTGGTCTCTCTCTCTCTCTCTCTCTCTCTCTCTCTCTCTCTCTCGCTCTCGCTCTCTCTCTCTCTCTCTCTCTCTCTCTCTCTCTCTCTCTCGTATGACATTGGTATTGGCGGTAGTACCAGCCTGCTTAATATATCACTATGACCACCCCACCCAGCCTAGCCTGGCGACGCCATCCTATGTGCTCCACCCAAAGATGTTGGCTCCACACATAGTCTGGCGAAACCCTCCTAGCTCGGTTCGCTCACTGTTTAGCCAATCAGCAAACAGTTGAGAGTGGTGACTCGCGAAGTCCGTTACTGATTGGTTAAGGTAACACTATTCACACTTTTGTTTTGTTATTTGTATGCTTTTGAGACACTACATCATAACGGTCATGCTAATAAAGCACACTATGGGTTTTAATTTGAATTCGGAACTCCAATGAATTTAAATGGCAGAGTAAGATCGGACCACCCTTCACAGAGATTCCTCTTAGCTTTCGCCAGACTGTTTCACGGAGTCAACAGTCAGCTTTTCCCCCAGGCTACACCCACCCACAGGAAATGGGATGGTTTCCAGAGATGGAACAAATTCACTTATGCTAAGTGTCTCTAGCGGAGTGTTTCTCAAAGTGGGGCGTAAGCCCCCCTGGGGGGGTGCGGAGGCATCACAGGGGGGGCGTGTGACATCTGATTTTGGGGTTTTTCCCCAAGGAAATGATTTCCTGTCTCGCCAATAAGTTTAAAGCCCTCACCAACATTATATTATTAATTGTCATGAATTTCGGAAGCATTCAGGCCCTCTGAAGGGGGGAATGATGGAAAAAGTTTGAGAACCACTGCTCTAGCCTAGCGGATACCGACATCAGGGCCGTATAATCCATAAGGGCTCGTGGCACAGGGCCCAGGGGGCACCAACAGGTTACAGACAGTTATGGGGCACCACAAGACACAAACTTTACAAATATTGTTCATAAAGGGAGGGGGCACCCTCAAGGTGTAGATGCCCGGGGACATTGCAGTGTCATAATACGACCAGATGTGTCGCCAGATGTGTCTGACCAAATCCTCCGTTGTGATAGTCATGTGATAGTGACCTCAGTGGCAGGGCCGGGTGGTCCATAAGGCTAGTAGCACAGGGCCCATGGGGCAGCAACAAGTTACAGACAGTTATGGGGCACCACAAGACACAAACTTCCTGATGAAGGCTTCATGCCGAAATGCGTCGAAGTATTTTAATCATGCTATGCCCAACAAAATAAAGGCATTTTAATTACAAAGAAGATGAGTGCCTTGGTATTTCTAAAACCATTTCTTTTTTTAAATCAACCAAGCCTGTCACCAAAGAGCACCATCTTAAAAAACTAGACAGTTCCAGGAAGCACTCCAACTGGACTTCATTCAGAAACTTCACAAATATTTTTCATAAAGGGAGGGGGCACCCACACCCTCAAGGTGTAGATCAGTGTTTCCAACCAGGGGTACGTGTACCACTAGGGGTACGCGAGGACACTGCAGGGGGTACTTGGAAAAATTAAATTTTAACAAATATATGGAGCTTAGTTACATTGGGATGGAGAAAGCGATACAGAACTTGACTTGGGGGGTACTCATGGCACAATGAAAAGGCTTGGGGGTACACAAGACAAAAAAGGTTGGGAAACACTGGTGTAGATGCCCGGGGACATTGCAGTGTCATAATACGACCAGATGTGTTGCCAGATGTGTCTGACCAAATCCTCCGTTGTGATAGTCATGTGACCTCAGTGGCAGGGCCGGGTGGTCCATAAGGGCTGGTGGCACAGGGCCCGGGGGCACCAACAGGTTACAGCCAGTTAGGGGGCACCACAAGACACAAACTTTACAAATATTTTTCATAAAGGAAGGGGGCCCCCTCAAGGTGTAGTGCCCGGGGGCACCGCAATGTCTTCATACGGTCCTGACTGACATCACCCAAGACGATGTCCAAAAAAAAGAAGACAACTTTGGCTTAGAGTCGCAAGCGCACACACCATGCTGTGTAGTATTTTGCCATTTTTTTTAAGCTCAACATTACGCAGCATTATTATGATCATGCAGGAAACTAAAACCCGGCATGGAAGGTGTGGTCAAGCTGTGACCAAAACAAAACAAGGCTACGAGGCTACATGTTGCGTGACGTTAAAGGGACACTGTGCAGGAAATGGTCAAAAAAGGTACTGCAACTATGCTGCTTACTGTAACATTAGTGAATGAGCAGCATGAATTCCGGAAATAAACAACTAAAAATCTCACACAGTGTCCCTTTAAAGGCCGCTTGGCTGCCAATGCTCTCCTCCTTACCTCACACACACACTCCTTAACACTGTTGACTGTTGAATGTTAAATGTTAGTTCGTTTGTACTGTATTTATTATTGACCACTTATTATTACCAGTCCATCACTGTTACCCGTCCTGTCTTGCACTTTATGTCAGTCTGTAAAATATCAGTCTTGTATATGTTTTTGTCCTGGCATGGTATAGAGAGAAAACATAATTTCATTTCCTTGTATGACTTGTGCATATGAAGAAAGTGACAATAAAAGCTGACTTGACTTCTCCTTATCTTTTCCAAGGTTTCCCCCAGCACTTAATAGTTAAAGGCGGCCACCTTGACAAAAAACACCTACCACCTTGACCTGGTCCCCTGAAGAGATAAAAGATTTTGTGCGCTGAATGTAATTTCTAATGTAATCAGGGCTCTAATGTAGCACATGCCAACCGGCCAATGCTGGTAAAGACTCAGTTTGGCCAGTAGAAGAGACAACTTATCAGTCACTTTGAATGACACTGAGTGCATGTTTGGCTAAGATGAACATGTACTAGCCATATTGGCAAGTGATGAAAAAAGTCATTTTTGTAATGCAATTTACATTGCATTTATTAATGTAATGCAATGCAATGAAACGCAATGCAAGTTGCTTCACCAAACCTTTCAGGAATTTCCGTATCATTTTCCAACCAGGGAACCAGGGAAGCTGACAGGGGGGACAAAGGGGTCACTTGTCCCGGGCCCAGGGAGAGAGGGGCCCCAACATTCCAACTGAACTGAACGGATCTCTAGTCTAGACAGACGTAGGGTTGCAGTTTCAATCCCCACCCTTACCAATCCCTTCCGCCCTCCATGGCTGAAGTGTCCATGAGCAAGGCACCTATCCCCCCATTACTCCAGGGACTGCAACCAATACCAACCTGTGATATCTATAAGTCACTTTGGATAAAAGCGTCAGCAAAGTGTAATGTAATGTAATGCAGTGTAATGTGGACTACCAACGTTCTCCATACAACCACTTTGCTCTTTCTGTTTTCCTATGATGTTAATGATGAACAATAACAACTGTTAGATGACGGTTCATGGTCCCACCAGACCCCGGTGAACTGTCCTGAACCAGCACTCTAGTAGGGCTTTCAGGCCGACCAGAACGGAGCCGGAGCCGGTGCCTGCACCAGTTGCGTTCGGCACTAAAGTGCTTACCTGCGAACCGCCCGTGTTCATACCGGGCTCTGAACTTTTCCTGCGCGTGACTGTGTTACCCGGATGAACCTGTTGACGGGCACGCTGTCGTCACAGTTCGCAGAGAAAAACCTAGTATTTTGCGGTTCGCATCGTGAACCAATTTTCCGGTTTGCAAACGCTAATATCTGTGGCGTGAACACAACTACCGGTTCGAGATTAGGTGCGGGAACGGACACCGGCACGGTTCTCAGTCGGCCTGAATGCACTATAGCTGTGACTGACTGACTGACTGACCTGCTTTATGGTTCTTGAGTCTTTGGGGTTCACGTGAATGAATGACCTAATTGGCCGAGAAAAAAAGCGATTGTCGCCAAAAAGCGATGAGTTTGCAGATATGTGACTGACCTGCTGTATGGTTCTCGAGTCTTTGGGGTTCACGTGAATGAATGACCTAATTGGCCGAGAAAAAAGCGATTGTCGCTAAAAAAGCGACGAGTTTGCAGGTATGTGACATGTGACTGACCTGCTGTATGGTTCTGGAGTCCTTGGGGTTGTTCTCTCTGGGCGGCACCTTCCCGAACAGCTTCCAGCCCGGGGCACTCTGTTGCTCACACTGCTTCTTGGAAAACAAGCCCCTGTAGACAGCAGAAGACACAAAAAACGAAATTGACACACTTATTTTTATTGATTTATTTTCTACTTTATTTGACAGGACAGTGTGAGAGGTGGACAAGAGGACGTGAATTGGGAGAGAGACGGGCAAACAAGCCCCTGTAGACAGAAGAAGATACAAAAAACGAAATTGACACACTTTTCTTTCTTTTTCTTTTTTTGGGGGGGTCTTTTTCTACTTTATTTGACAGGACAGTGTGAGAGGTGGACAGGAGGACGTGAATTGGAAGAGAGACGGGGGAGGGGTCGGCAAAGGACCCGGGCCGGATTGAACCCGGGTCAACCGCATGGCAGGAGAGTGCCCCAGCGACGGTTGGCCAAGGCAGGGCTGACACACTTTTTTTTCTTAAAGGAACAGTTCAGTTAATTTCAATATGCTGTTGTATTGCTCACGCTACCCTTGACTTGTCAGTACCCGGTGATGCCACATTTTTCGGCTAAGCCATTTCCGAGGTATGAGCTATTCTAATGGGGGCAGCGTTGGTTTACATTTTTAAAAAATTAACATAGGCCTACTCCAAATATTTTCCCAAAAGGTACAGCTGTTTGCTAGTTGTCTGCTGATGTTGTACAACATTTCGTATGTTTTTGGGAATAAATTAAAAAAAAAATTAAAAATGCAAACAAAGCGCTGCCCCCATTACAATGACCAAGATCTCGGAAAAGGCTGAAGAAGAAGAAAAAAAAAAACTCAGGAACTGACAAGTCCAGGGTAGCGTGAGCATTACAACTGCATGTTGAAATTGACTGAACTGGTCCTTTGACATGATGATTTGATGTCACTGGGGGATGAGAGAAAGGCGGGTTTGACAGCGAGTCGGTGACATACTTTTGGAAACAAGCCCCTGTAGGAGACACAAATGAAACAAGCCCCTGTAGGAGACACAAATGAAATCCGAGACATTTTTTTTTGTCTTGAGTTGATATGAGGATGCATTTTTTCTCGCCGGGGCTTGGGGGTTGGTCGGTGTTAGGGTTGTCGTATCGGATCGGATGGATCGGATCGGCTGCCGATATTGGCAAAAACATGCAGATCGGTATCGGATCGGCATGCACGGAAAAATCCGATCCAGAATTCCGATCCAAGTGAAATAAAATATCTGTATCGGATCGGCAAAAACCTGGAACGGGACATCTCTAGTCGGTGTGTGACATATATTACTTTGGAAGCAAGCCCCTGTAGACATAATTGAAATAGATAGTGTCTGACTCTGCAACACACACTGGTTATAAGCTCCAAGAATAAGCTTGTACTTTATTGTTTAACTAACGGCAACGTTTCCATTCACCATCTTGGGATCTTCCTCAGGCCTCTCTCCTTACACTATCTACTACAATTGTCTGCAGGGTTCCCACACCTTTTCATGAACAAATTCAAGCACTTTTCAAGCGCCAAATTTTCAGTTTCTCAGCACCTTTAGCAGGTAGGTCGTGGGAAGGGGGTGTCCTCCAGAAAATGTTGTGTTTTAAAGATGCAATTTCCTGCATTCTCATCAATTTTAGGGTGTCGGATGGCAAATCCCATCTGACATCTCACTACCTCAGATTTTTGATGTAGCTGCACAATATAAGTTATTTCTATTATTTGGTTTACTGAGTTTGACTTGACACACATTTCAAGCATTTTCAAGCACTTCAACAAAAATTCAAGCATTTTCACAACCTTGGAAACACTTAATTGAAATTCAAGCATTTTCAAGGCATTCAATCACCAGTGGGAACCCTGTGTCTGGCACAGCACACCCTAACTTCAGAACAGCAATGAAATGGACAAATTATGGTTTCCTTGAGACAATGGTTTGATGTCCTTTTTTTTTTACCAGGGAGGGCCTACGTAATAAATACATGTATGACACATGTCACAAGCAATGAGAAAAAGGGTGTGGTTGGTCGGTGGCATACTTCAGGTGTCCATTTAAAAAGGTCACGACCTTTAACATCCTATTGTAAACAGACATGCTACTAAAGCACAGAAGAATATTATAGTAGCAGGCAAATTCTGCGTCAGGATATTACAACCCTCCCTCTCTCTCTTCTGTCCTGTTAAACGGATACACAACACTCGAGGAGAAATCAGTTACTTTGGACTCAGGCTAAAAATAACATTGAATGGAAACTCTACATGGACGTAGGGGCCTCGTCAAAGTAGACACAAGGCTGCAGCAAGCAACATTGTGTGCATCCCAATATGTGTCCTTGCCTCCTCCACTTGTGCTTGTCTCCTCGTCCCGCCTCCTGGCCCCTCCTCCGTGGAGAAAACGATAAAGTTTCCCAGCTGTCAGCCTCGCCACAACAACTTTTGAGGGACTGTTTTTCATTCACCATAACAATTGCAAACGAGAAAAAGTCTCTACAATTGAGCTTTTGCAAGATATTGAAATATAATGCTGTTGTCAGTGATGTCATCATGACGAGAAGCGAGTGGAGGAGGCAAGTGGAGGAGGCAAGGTCCCAGATTAAGCTGCACTCATTGTCTGGTGCTCCGATACCAGCCAACCCTCCTGTGCTGCTTGCTGTTAAATGTTGAATGAGATAGGTTACGTGCGTCTTGCCCAAAAGCTGCCGGTGTGCTGTTACAGGGCCTTTGTTATAGCAACCTAATTTAGGGACGGCGTGTCCCCTTTTAATGGACCAAGGCAAGGCAAGTATGCCTCCCGTTTTACACACAGCACAGCAGGGTAATTCCATGGAGCTGACAGTGTAATAAACGCACTCTGATTTGTAGGGGGCTGTGATTACTACAAGCGTTTGTAAGTGTTGGGGGTGGGGGCAACAGCAAGCAAGGCCAATTGTCACTCTTGTACCTGACACTTTTTGTAATCATACCTGCCAAAGAAATCAGAGATGCCTTGCTTTTTCTGTTTTGACATCTGATCGGATGCGGCCGCAGCGGCCGCGGCAGCGGCCACGCTCATCACCCCGGGCATGTTGTCCGGGGCGCTCTGACGTCGGCTGATCTCAAACGTGTTCCTCGAGTTGAGATTGACGTCCATAAAATTGAAGTCGGCGGCGTGCTGCCCCCCGCATGCATCGGGACGCAGCAGGAAGACGTTGCTCTTGTCCGGGCTCAGCGGCGTTGAGTCGCAGCTTAGGAAGTGCGTGCTGTGGTGGAGAGATCTCAGAGACTGTGGCCTAGTGGTAGTAGTGGCGGTGGTGCTAGGTTCCGTGTCGGGCCCTAGGGTTAGTTCGACCCTGGGGACAGTCACGGGCGACGCGTCTCTTTGAACCTGGCGACACGGGGAAGACGTGCACGAGTCTTCGAACGCATCACTGTCGTCTGTCTGCGACTGCGAGTCGCCGCCAGTGCGGCTGTGCTGTTGCCGTGAATGGGGCGAGGGATTTTCCACCGGCGCTTTTGATAGACATGCCTCGGTTACCCGAGACTGTGGCGAGCCTGTGGCAAAGCCTTCCCTGTTCTCCGCTGCCATAACTTCTCCGTTTGCCATGTTGACGCTGTCTGCTACTTTACCAACAGCAGGCTCCCCCTTTGATTCGTTGCCCGGACCCTTGACAGGGGTGAGCTGACCGGTGCCATTCAAGTCCCCGTTACGTAGCGTCGGCGGCTCAGCAGGTTGTAAGGCCTGGCATCGGTAAATCTCCTGGTGCTCGTGCCCATCGCCGGGCCGTGGCACCTGCGAGATGCCGCTTCGAGGCTCTTGTTTGGTGGAGCTTATCGTGTCCTTTTGCATATCCCCGCTAGTGTTGGTTTTGGGGTGCTCCACCTCCACAGCCCCAGCAAAGTCTCGAGGGTTAGCCTCGTCTGGGTCCGACTGACAGTTCGCAACATCAGCAACCCTAGGGTTCCCTGCAGAGGTAACCGTACCTCCGGCAGTCGATTCAACCATTGACAGCCTCGATGACTCGGTAACCCGGTTCAATGAAGAATCATCGATGTGGTGGTCCGAAGAGACACAGTTGTTTTTGGTTCCACCCGATATCCCCTTTGCTGCTACGAAGCCGAGCATTGTACTTTTAGTCCCACTAAATCCATCGTCTGCATAAACCGCTCCTGCACGGCTATCAGCAGGTGCCCTTCTTTCATCCGAGTCCTTCTTGCCTTCGGAGCAGACTTTACTGACGCCTTTGTCACCGCTAATAACACGGACAGAGGCATCGATACTCAGCTCAGACACAGAAAAGCCCGTTTCCGTGTTTTCGTTCACATCAGTTGACAATGTCAGTTGCGAGGCACCATTCTCGGCATGTTCCATCTCATTCACGAACCTTTCAACGACTCCACGACTCCATTTCCGACGTGTATGCCCGTGTAAAGCACCGTCATAAACAAAATGAAGGTGCTTTAACGCCTAATCATCCACATAACGCAAAGCTTTGAAAGATGAGAAACCGGTAGACACCTTCCCTAGCCATGTCCGGAAGCCATTTTGAAATTCCAATGACGTAGACGTCAATGGATGACTGCGAGGGCGCGTGGCTTGGAGCGACATCTGCTGTCTCTGTTGCAACATTGCCGAGGATCCTTTTTTCCCAGAGTAGAATTGAATTGATAAGCCTGTATTAATAGGCTACATAGAAGAGCTATAATGTGATGTCAGGCTACTCCTTGAAAGTGTAATTGGCGCAAAATATAAATAATTTAGCCTAATTATAGGCTACTAAATAGGCTAGACTTATAGGCTCACCAAAGCAACCTCAGGGCTGTAGGCCTGAGTGCTTTTTTTTAAATGTAATTTTCAGCTCATCATCATCATCATCATCGTCATCATCTTCATCATCATCATCATCATCATCGTCATCATCTTCATCATGATGATCATCATCATTAGCAGTAGTAGCCACTACCATAGGCTACTACTGCTTTGTGTGTGTGTGTGTGTGTGTGTGTGTGTGTGTGTGTGTGTGTGTGTGTGTGTGTGTGTGTGTGTGTGTGTGTGTGTGTGTGTGTGTGTGTGTGTGTGTGTGTGTGTGTGTGTGCTACTCTACTGTAGGGCCTACTACTACTACTACTACTACTACTACTACTACTACTACTACTACTACTAATAATAATAATAATAATAATAATAATAATAATAATAATAATAATAATAATAATAATAGCCTAATAATAATAATAATAAAAATACAACTATAGGCCTACAATTATGTTCAAATATTGATATGTTCACATTTAAATTTAAATGTTCCAAAATTCATACCACGTTTTAATCTTTGTCACAGCTAAAATGGGCCAGCTCAAGACTGATCTCGATTTATCAGTATATATACAGTATATAAATGACTGCCTTTGGTTGAGGAAATGCAACCCTTCACAACCCAAAATTCCCAAAGGAGACATAGGGAACATTTCAGGGTTTTTTGGGGTTTTTTTTTTTTGCCATGTTCTGCTGGTCAGGTTTTTGGGCCTTTAGGCCTACTGCAGTCATACTACACAACAGCGCTTCCAAACCAGGGGTATATAATAATAATAATAATAATAATAATAATAATAATGATAATAATAATAATAATGATTATCATATATAATAATACTTTCGTTTTATATAGCGCCTTTCAAAACACCCAAGGACGCTTCACAGAGTGTTGTGTTGGAAAGTGTGAGTGTATGTGCGCGTCAGTGTGTGAGCGTGTGTGTGAATGCATGTAAGTGAAAGTGCTTGTGGAACTAGCAGCCATAAGCCTCCAGGAAGAGATGTGTCTTAAGGTGTTGCTTAAACATGGCCAGTGAAGGGGCATTCTGGATGTGGTCGGGCAGATTGTTCCAAAGAATGGGAGCAGCAACATGGAAGGCTCTGTCACTGGTGGCCTTGAGCCTGGTACGAGGGACGATCAGCTGGCCCTTGGAAGAGGACCGCAGGGATCTTGAGGGGTCAGGTCATAGGGGTGAAGGAGGTCTGTGAGGTAGTGGGGTGCCAGACCATGGAGGGACTTGAAGGTTAGGAGGACTTTGTAGGTAATGGGTGACTTGATAGGGGGCCAGTGATATGTGCCGGTAGGGCCTATACGGCTACAGTATGCCCATTGACACTGATATTCAAGTCAATGGTAAGTAAGTAAGTAAGTACGTTTAATTTATAAAGCATATTTAACAGCAAGAACGGACCAAAGTGCTGTCCAGTGTCAGACTAAAGTACTAAAATTAAGCAATACTAAAAATTAGATTCAAAACAAGGCAAACTCAACAGCAAGAATAAAACACATAAGACACAAAATGCCTTCCACAGTGAATAAAAAGGCAAGATAAAATTACATGGATGAAGATAAATAGGTAAGTAAAAATAAGAAATGGTTAGCATGCCCATACACTTCAGGGGGGAGCCTACATGGGAAAATGTAATCATGACACATGTATGGAGCATATTCACATAGGGATAGAGGATATATACAGTAGTGGTTCTTAACCTTTTTAAAAATGTAGGCCTATTATAAGGGATCAAACACAATGACTCTTGCTCGAAACATTAGTCAATACCGTAATGACTTTACATGGGGACCAAACGTGTTTTCATTGGGTTTTGCACTTTGTATCTGAAAGTGTTGTATGCTGTGTCTGTGATGTATGCTGTGTGTGCTATGTCCTCGATTGTAAGTTGCTTTGTATAAAAGCATCTGCCAAATGTAATGTCATGTAATGATTTGGCGTGTAGTGGAAAGTGCGCACATCCAGCAAAAAAGCATCAGCAGGTGCCAAATCAAAAAACTGTCACATGTAGGAGCGGGAAAGGATCTGCACACTGCTTGCAAAAGACTTAATTTATTATAGGAGCAACGTTTTGATCAGAGATCTTCTTCATGCATCTGCCTGCCTGAAGAAGATCTATGATCGAAACGTTGCTCCTAATAAATTAAGTCTTTTGCAAGCAGTGTGCAGATCCTTTCCCGCTCCTACATGTAATGATTTGGCAATTATGATGTTCGCAAGCAGAGTTTTGGTCACAACTTTAATGCAGACAAAATTCCACAGGAGCAGGTATACCTTGCCTGGTTAACACCAGACCTAATCACAAGTGAGATTAGGTCTGGGGAGTTGCCTATTGTAAATTCCGTAGGGGGCGGAAATGGAATACTTGGCTATTATGCAGAGGTGAAACGTAACTAAGTATTTTTACTTCGTTACTGTACTTAAGTAGCTTTTTTCTAGAATTTGTACTTACTTGAGTAAAAATAAAAATGCAGACTTTTACTTTTACTCAATTACATTTTTTGACAATTACTTGTACTTTCTACTCCTTACATTTCTAGAGGAAGACTTTGTTACTAGTTACATTTATCCTAGGTTTTTCTGTTGTGCTTCGTGGGTATTTGAGTAGCCTCAGCTGCGGGCAGGGAGGCAGGACCAAGCCCCTCTTCCAAAGTGACACCCAGACAGAAAAGATACTTTAAAAAAAACATTAACAGGACTCCATAGTCATGTTCAAATAGAACCGAAAACCGTTGCAGAAACCTTTTCCTATTGGATCAAGTAGGCAGGCATGGAGAAAGACAGCCATTGAGACCTATTTGTACTTTTGTACTAAAAAAGTACATTTAAAAGTTAGTACTCAGGACTTTTACTTAACCACATTTTTGGTGTACAACTTTTACTTTCACTTAAGTAATTTCTTCGCAGGGTACTTCTACTTTTACTTAAGTACACAACTTCAGTACTTCTTCCACCTTATGACACACTGCCCTGCTCTCTGATTGGGCAAACTGTAAAGGTCGGAATGCTTGGCCATATGACACAGTGCCCATGATGTTGGCCGATATGAGTCATCCTCACCAGACTGTCTTTCAGATCGAAACGATTGTGTAGAATTAAAGGCAGTATGGGAGTTCCCAGGCTAAGGTATACCCAGGTTAACCCTCTGAGGTCTAAGGCCTTTCAGAGGCTTTTAGGCTGCTTGCACCACCCTGACATTTTCAAGTATTTTCATTTCATATATATATATATATTTGGAACCTAGAAGGTCTGGGGTTTCTAATGGTGTGACTTATATGTTTCAATGACAAAAACTCACAGAGTTACAGATTTGTTTTTGGAGACAAATTGCCCTCTGAAGGGCACTCGGACCTCAGAGGGTTAAGAGCCACTGATATAGAGTAGAGATGTCCGATATTAGCTTTTTTGTCGATATCCGATATGCCAATATTGTCCAACTCTCAATTTTCGATTCCGATATTGGCCGATACCGATGCCAATATATGTGGGTTATTTTTCCTCATAACAAATTTTTGGTAACATTACAAATCTGCTGTTGTTGAACAAAATATGCTTAATTTTATTGTAATGCCCCACTAGATGCATTCTCGAATGCAACAAAGCTTTCCAAATATTAACATTGTCTGTGCAAAATAGAAAAATAATTAAGGAGAAAAGTGCACAGTAATTCAAGCATTATTATATAATTAAGCAATATGACACGAGTGGGAGTGAGGTTGTTCTGGGACACCCTCACGGGTGTGATTCGCCGCAGGCACGAAGCCGCAGGCTGAGTGCCGTAGGTAATTACACCCGTGAGGGTGTCCCAGAACAACCTCACGACCACAAGTGTTATATTGCTTTTATACAATAGTTCCTTTGCCAACACAATTAGTTCATTGAAAGAAATGTTAAATTATTTTAATTACTTTATTTGATTGTTTATTTGCTTGTTCCTCCGCTCCGGAAAAATAGTTCCAGTTATTGTCTTTGGTTGCTGCGCAACGCGCACCACGTTGGTTACGGTTACTTTGTATCGTTGGTCGCGGAGTGATTATTAGATGTGAAGAGTCATTCATAGAGTGTTGGAGGATACCCTCACTCCTAGTGACGTGTAGAACGCATCTTGTCCAATCACAATTTGTGAAATAATTCGACCTGATCTAACTATTGTATAAACGGTTTTGATAGGTCAAAAATCTGATACCGATATTGACCGATATTACATTTTATGCTATTATCGGGCCGATAATATCTGTGGGCCGATATTATCGGACATCTCAAATATAGAATATGAGTGAGGTAGAGGTAGTAGATTACTGCAGTCATGGTCGTGCAGATAGCCTACTGCAAGGGGGTCACAGACAAACAGAGGGCACTTTGCATTAACCTTTGACCTTTAAGAGTGTGGGTTTGAACATTCTGTAGAAAGAAGGCATTCTATAACAAGGCAAGTTTCTAAAATTCCAAATTGTGTGGTATAGCGCCCAAAATTCTACAGAACTTTCACTGCCCGAACATTCCTGTCACACCGGTGTGACGGCACACTCTTTCAAAAGCAGTCATCCTGTGTGGCGATATAGGGTGACAGGCTAGGGGGACCGTAGCCCAAGGGTTGCCGGTTCAATTCCCGCCCCGACAGGTTGGTGGGGGGATAGGAGGCCTAATTAATTAGCCAGTGCTCTCCTCCATCCTCCTCCATGACTGAGGTGCTGGGGTGCAATATCGTTGTGTGCATTAATTCTCTATGGAATGAATCCTCCCTCCTTACTCCAACTCCCATTGTCATTGTGACACAGCACTCCACAGCACACAAGTGTTCACTGCACACAATGAAATTGCAATGATACCTCACCCGTCCAAGGGGGCAGCCCCTAATGGCGCCCCAAGGGAGCAGTGTGGTGGGATGGTACCATGCTCAGGGTACCTCAGTCATGGAGGAGGATGGGGGAGAGCGCTGGTTAATTACTCCCCTGGCGGGTTGGGAGTCGAACCTTTGGGCTACAAGTCTGACGCCCTGACAGCTTACCCATGCAATTTAGTTAATTGTGTGCATTAATTCTCTATGGCATTAAAGCACACATGCTCATTTTAATGTAGTTTAACAGTGGTGATGATTCACAGAAAAGGACAGATTTATAAATGGGCAACAGAAATGTTGATAATGACGATCTGAACTGGACTTAAAGTCGACATTCTTCACACTTCATTCAGGTGTGTGTGCGTGTGCGTGCGTGCGTGTGTGTGTGTGTGTGTGTGTGTGTGTGTGTGTGTGTGTGTGTGTGTGTGTGTGTGTGTGTGTGTGTGTGTGTGCGCGCGTGTGCGTGCGTGTGGGTGTGTGTGTGTGTGTGTGTATGCGCGCGTGTGTGTGTGTGTGTGTGTGTGTGTGTGTGTGAGAGAGAGACAGAGAGAGAGAATGAGATAGGGAGAGAGGAGAGAGAGAGGAGAGGGAGGGAGAGAGAGAGAGAGAGGAGAGAGAGGAGAGAGAGAGAGAGAGGAGAGAGGGAGAGGACAGAGAGAGGGAGAGAGAGAGAGGGGGGGGGGAGGGGGGGGGAGAGTCCTCACTTGAAGCCTCACTGCATGGACTATCAGGTGCCGTTTCGGAGGGACACACGCACGCGCGCAGAGAGGAAAAAAGATGTGTGGGGATGCGTGAGACGCACAGAAGTGGATCACTGATTTTGGAAATAATGTATTGCCTTTTCTGCTTTACCGTTTGCTTGGGAGGTGGGCTACCAGCATACTCTTAGTCTCTGGACAACACAGGGATTTCATTTTTCCTGAATGACAGGCTGGTGTCCAGTCACTGTTATCATCAGTGAGGAGCCGAACAGACGTGAATGATGTAGAATTTCTTCCACTATCGGACTATTCCAGCGCGTGTCCAGCCATGGAAACCAGCAATGACAGTTTCGTTAGAATGGACAGTCCTGAAATGGACAGCTCCGGAGGTGTCAGCGTGCGCGCGGCGCTCACCGGCTGCATCCTCCTGGTCTTGATCGTCTCGACGCTCCTGGGCAACACGCTGGTGTGCGTCGCGGTCGTCAAATTCCGACACCTGCGATCAAAAGTCACCAACTTCTTCGTCATATCCCTCGCGGTGTCCGACCTCTTCGTCGCCGTGCTGGTGATGCCGTGGAAAGCCGTGTCCGAGGTGGCCGGCTGCTGGCTGTTCGGCGACTTTTGTGAAACTTGGATCGCCTTCGACATCATGTGTTCCACGGCCTCGATCCTCAACCTCTGCATCATCAGTTTGGACAGGTACTGGGCCATCTCCAGCCCCTTTCGATACGAGCGCAAAATGACTCAACGCGTCGCGTTCACCATGATCAGCGTGGCGTGGACACTGTCCATCCTCATCTCGTTCATCCCCGTGCAGCTCAGCTGGCACAAAGTCAACGACGACGAGTACACGCGGCACGAGGAGACCAACGAGTGTAATGCCACGTTGAACAGGACCTACGCTGTAGCTTCGTCGCTCATAAGTTTTTACATCCCCGTTGTGATCATGATTGGGACATACACTCGAATATTTCGGATTGCGCAAACGCAAATCAGGAGGATATCGTCCTTGGAGAGAGCGGCCGAACACGCACAACACCATCCTCATGTCCCCGATTGCGCAAACGACAACAACTCCCTCAAAACTACTTTCAAGAAGGAGACCAAGGTTTTAAAAACACTCTCTATTATCATGGGCGTGTTTGTGTTTTGCTGGTTGCCTTTCTTCGTCCTCAACTGCATAGTTCCATTCTGTGACACAAGCGGTCGTTTGGAGTCCCCGCCGTGCGTAAGTGACACCACATTCAACATTTTTGTCTGGTTCGGCTGGGCCAATTCCTCTCTGAATCCCGTCATATACGCGTTCAATGCGGACTTCAGAAGGGCGTTTTCGACAATATTGGGATGCAACAGGTTTTGTCCCACGTCGGCTGTCGAGGCTGTGAATTTTAGCAACGAGTTGGTTTCCTACCACCATGACACTACCCTCCAGAAGGACGCGCCGATTGTGTCGAACTCTCAGCGCTTAGCTCTGGTTCCGATCCACGGAGAGGACATGGAACAATCATTTGATAAAGTCTCTGTTCTGTCCAACAATTCTCGCAATAACAGAAATCTTTTGTTACCGGCGATCCTGCAAATCGAGTGTGAAGCTGAAATCTCATTGGATATGATGCCATTCAGCTCGACTGGACAAAATGAATGTTATGTTATGCCCGGGCAGGTCGAGTACTAAAGACAAGCAGTCTCATTTGACTTTTAAAATGTAGGCTAATCTTTGTAAGGCCTCCGCACGCAATTGGATGACTAATCGGCCAGCAGTTACGCCCTGAAACGAATCTGAGATGCTGGAGCAAAATGGCAAGAACAATTTTCATCATTAGACTGCTATTGTCAGGCTAAAGAATAACTCCTACGTAATCGAATAACCTTCAACTCATTAAGTGTATGGTCACTAGACATGAGTATTTTGTAGCCTACTAAACAAATAAATCTTGTGGTGTTTTTTTTAAGTTGTTGAATAAAAACAATCAGTGAAAATGCATCTTTTGGACTTCAGGACTTTGGCAAAGTATTATCAAAGTTTTAAAAAAACACTTAATATTGCATTTAAATACTGGTAGGCCTATGTACACAAAACATGCACTAATACTACAATGTTATCCCATTGTAGGCCTACGGTAATGACACAACACTGTAACAGTGTACCCTTATGCACTGTGTAATATTTTTACTTCATGCTACCCATTCACAAATGTTAAATTTTTCATGAATACTTACCACCACCATCAAATTCGAGTATTTATTATGACTGGATAAAATTGCCCTTTTTCATAGGCCCCTACATGAAAAGGGGGATCTTCTCCATTGAACACCATTTTGAATTTCCAGAAATAGACATTTTTAACTGCAAAACTTACATTACTTTCGTCAAACTAGTAAATATCAGTTCATTATTTAGTAAATATTCATGAAAAGATCAAATTTGGCAGTAGACAGCACAGTTTCAATGAGCAGCACAGTGCACCTTGGAGTGTTACCATAGGCCAGTGGTCTTCAAATGGCAGCCCGCGGCCCAGATCCGGCCCTGACATGGCAAACATTTGGCCCGCCATGAGGTTGGAACAAATGAAAACATATTGTATATATGCCATCTGTGGCCATATAGTCAAACAATTTGTTTGGCCCTCCTTTGTGCTACATGATTTGGCCCTTGGGGGAAAATATTTGGAAAGCTGATAGGCAATGGAATAATTGAATACCAATACCAGGAAGCAGGGCCTCTCCACGCTCCACATAACCTCAGTTTTCAAGGGCAGTTTAGAGTTGAAGTCAGTGGTGGTCTTCATCCAAATCAAGCCTCTGATATGTTGTTTTTCGTATGCTGAGTGTTGCCATTGGGATAATTGGATGTTTAATTGCGTCTGCAATTTTCAGGCGCTCACAATCACATTAACTGGGGGAAGCAGGTGGAATGTGCCTCTTGAGAATTTGTGCTGGTTTAGGGAAGGGCCTTTGCAGCCAGGGCCACTGACAGCTTTTGCTGGGCCCAGGACAAAATCGTCAGACAGGGCCCACTATCCAGTACATACAATGTAAATGGGGGCCCAATTCTGGGGTCCCTATCTCCCTGGGACCGGGACAACATACCCCTCTATCCCCCCTTGTCGGCGGGCCTGCTTTGCAGCTGCCAATCTCAAATCAATCCAGCAGTTCAACCACTAGGCCACACTGACGTAATTTACTTACCCCAGCATGATTGGGATTTAACCACTGAACATGTATGAATTTCGAGCATTTGTAGCCCTGAAATCCTTTTCTCCTAAGTGATTGCTTGATTGAAGCTGATTATACTTGCCAGTATCTGATTGCCTGTTAAAACCGGTCTAGACCATTTACTTTGGACTTTGTTGAAAATCATCATGAATGTCTCTCTCATGCCAAAGTGCAATTTAAAAGACACTGGTCTATTTCGGGAATTGGGGATTTACTGACTCATCAGACAGGGCCCTTCAGCTTTTATAGTGCAAGCAAATGGGCAGTCATGGGTAAGCGGTTATGGCAGGGATGTCAAACTCAGGCCAGAGGGCCAAATTTGGCCCGCGGAGTCATTTTTGAACATGAAATTTGCTGTATCACAGGATGTGCAGACACATTTGAACAGACAAATATTATTGGAAAGAGTGTATGTGAAATTTAACTATGAGTATGAAGTGCATGCATGCACAATTTTAGAATTAAAAAAAAAAAATAACTGTTGAGTTCGGCCCGCGACTTAGTTTCAGATATTGATTTTGGCCGTTCTAGATATCGATTTGAGTTTGACACCCCTGGGTTAGGGCGTCAGACTTGCAGCCCAAAGGTTGCCAGCTTGACTCCCGACCCGCCAAGTTGCTGGGGGGGAGTAATTAACCAGTGCTCTCCCCCATCCTCCTCCATGACTGAGGTACCCTGAGCATGGTACCGTCCCGCCGCACTGCTCCCTTGGGGCGCCATTGGAGGCTGCCCCCTTGCACGGGTGAGGCATAAAATGCAATTTCGTTGTGTGTAGTGTGCAGCGTGCGGTGAACACTTGTGTGCTGTGTCACAATGACAATGGGAGTTGGAGTTTCCCCGGTGGGCTTTCTTCTTCTTTTCTTTTCATAGCTGCTTTCAAAACAAGTGCATTGCTTGTCATCTTCACAGACCAAAAACAGGAGGAAAAGGTCCTTTTTTCATGAATTGGTGAGGCTGTCAGGGACGTTTCAAGGCATTTGGGAACCTTAAGCAAAAAGGGACTTAGGGCCCTTAACACATTCCCCTCCACACTCTCTATACCACACTCACAAACAGGGGTTGACTTGCCATCTGGCATAATCGGCATTTCCCGGTGGACCACACACCCTAGTGGGACCCTGTTTTCAGACAATTTTGCAATTGTGCAAAACCATATTCTGTGAGTTGAGATAGACAAATGTTCAAAAAACATATTCTGTGAGTTGAGATTAACATGACCAGAAATGAGTGTTGACAGATACATCTATCAGGGGCAGCGCCACGGGGGGGCATTGGAGGGCATTGCCCCCCCAGCCAAGCTGCTGTGCCCCCCCAGGGCTTATTCACCTAAACATGCTGATATGGTCATTAATATGCAACAAATGAGTATTTTTTTCTGAATACAGTAAATATAAAGTATAAGATAAAATTCCACCTTTGCTTAACCACCATAGCCCTAATAAACAAATAAATGAATAGGCTACACTATTTAGACATTGTCAGTAGACCTAAATGTGAAATAACAAGTGAACAGTGATCCTTTGAAATAATGGGATTGTCCCATATTTAGAAACAAAAGTACTGTTCCGTAGAGCTGAAACTGAGGCCACAATTTGGTGAAAATGCAGGACATTGCATCTAAGAAAAACAAAAGTTTCTGGGGGAGGACCCCCATACCCCCCGGAAAGCCCCCCCCCCCCCCCCCCCCGCCCCCCCATACTCCACCAAATGCCCGTCCAACGGCTTCTGCAGCCGGGTCTGACATCTATGATATAGTATTGTGATTTAGAAGGTAGAGAAACAAGGCTAACTTGTATTCAAAGTAGAACATCCCGATAAGGGCAGTCATGGGTGAGCGGTTAGGGCGTCAGACTTGCATCCCAGAGGTTGCCGGTTCGACTCCCGACCCGCCAGGTTGGTGGGGGGAGTAATCAACCAGTGCTCTCCCCCATCCTCCTCCATGACTGAGGTACCCTGAGCATGGTACCGTCCCGCCGCACTGCTCCCCATGGGGCGCCGCTGAGGGCTGCCCCCTTGCACGGGTGAGGCATAAATGCAATTTCGTTGTGTGCAGTGTTCACTTGTGTGCTGTGGAGTGCTGTGTCACAATGACAATGGGAGTTGGAGTTTCCCAATGGGCTTTCACTTTCTTTCATGTAAGGCATGAATGGTTAAAAATGATCATACAACAGGCAGTGTACAGAGTATGACAGGGGTGACGATTTCTCACATGTCACTGTCTAGTACAAGTGCAAGTGTATTTGGCAATCCACACACACACACACACACACACACACACACACACACACACACACACACACCAAGAGGTTGTTCTGATAGCTTCTGACTGGTACCTGGGCTGTAAGAAATAGACTGAATGTGCCTTTCAATACACACTCAAGTGTGTAATTAGAGAAACTGTGTGAGTGTGTATGTGTGCATATGAGTGCGTGCGTGTGTGCGTTCAGTTCACCTGCACTCACTGTACATGACATTTCTTGCCTTTGTCAGACACAACCGAAAAACATCTTTATTTGAACTCTGTCACCCCACATGCCCTCCGCGCCGCGGCTGTCTGGAGAACAAAAACATGGCATGTAGTATGCCACTCATGACAGCTGGGCTGCAGTTACCGTAATCTCTTGTTTTTGGGCTTTGCACGCTAGAACACCAAATTGTTGTTCTCCCCATCTGCTGAATAACAGGCATTTGGTGCAAGGCAGTGGGAAATTGTGGAAATTGTGGAAAGTGTGTCTCTAGGTAGTGGGCAAGGCATGGATGACCAGACAAGGGTAACAACAGAAGATTACAGTTTCTGACTGAAGTCCAATTCCAAGGACATTTGAATAGCCTATCCTTTGTCATTCCATGTATACGTCTCACTCACTCTCTCTCTCTCTCTCTCTCTCTCTCTCTCTCTCTCTCTCTCTCTCTCTCTCTCTCTCTCTCTGATTGTCTCTCTGGCATGCTTTGAAGACTGGTTGATTTGAAAATGCAGAAACATTGTTAGGTCTTTGTGTAGGCCTATGTCTTGTATATCTATGTATCTATGTAAGCTGCCTGTCAGACACCTTCATTTCCCTCGAAAGTACTCTACTCTGCTTAGTGGTGTCAACAATGATCGATTCAGCGATGCAATCCAATGCGGGGGATGGACGATCCAGAATCGATCTGGCAAGCTCCAGAATCGATCTGGCAATTTTTTAAAGTTTCAATTACTTGGATATTTCAGGAGCAAATGAATGCTAAATAAAATAAAAGCACTTCAAAACATTGCAAGACTGATACAAACTGATACAGAAAACAGACAATAAATTGTTGCTCAGTATCTGACTACTTGTATTGCCTCATCATGACTGATTAAACATTTGCTTTGCTTTCAGTAGAAATGTAATGCATTGCAAATGCATTGTAGAATTGAATCGGATCGCCTCGGATTGCATAGAATTGAATCAAATCGAATCGCTACCTCCCGAATCGTGATCGAATTGGATCGTGAGGGCAGTGCCGATCCACACTACTAACTCTGCTACAAGGGATACACGATGTCAAAAATTTCAGCCGATACCGATATCCGATATTGATATTGCGGTTTTGACCGATAACCGATATTAACCGATACCGATGTTTTTCTTTTCTTTTTTTTTTAAAGAGATGACAATGATGCAAACAAACATAATTTTTGAATGTCCTCTTATTTCCAAAAACACTTTTTATCTCCCTGTGATAAAATTAGATAAAAAATAGAGACAAATTAAAAGACAAACATTGAAAGTCACCATCAAGTCCAATCTTTTAGAACCGTAACATATAAAAAAAAACATCGGCGTTAACATCGGCCCAGTTTTACCCATCGGACCGATGTCCGATGTGTTGAGAAATGTCAAATATCGGCCGATACCGATACATCTGGCCGATACATCGTGCATCCCTATCTGCTACTCTACGACTCAGCAGAGCAGGAGCTAGCAGGCCGCCCGTTGTAAATGGCCTACAGGGTATTATTTGGATTGGGCTGCTGTCACTTGTGTCAAGTGAGAAATTATTGCTCTTCTTTGTTACTGTTCAAACATCATGCCCCGGCCGTCCAATGGAACAAGCGAGAGAGAGAGAGAGAGAGAGAGAGAGAGAGAGAGAGAGAGAGAGAGAGAGAGAGAGAGAGAGAGAGAGAGAGAGAGACGGAGGGAGAGAGAGAGAGAGAGAGAGAGAGAGACCGAGAGAGGAAGAGAGAGAGACAGACAGACAGACAGACAGACAGACAGACAGACAGAGAGAGAGAGAGAGAGAGAGAGAGAGAGAGAGACAGAGAGAGAGAGAGAGAGAGAGAGAGAGAGAGAGAGAGAGAGAGAGCACAAGGCAGGGTCAAGTGCTGACAGATCATCAAGGCAGTCTGATGTGTGAGATTTATTTCTGGGTGGCAGCATCAGGTGGGTGTGCTGCAAATGTCACAGACGTCGAACGAACACCAATGTTGTTCTCCAGTCTTCTTCCTGAAAAAAAAAACACGTTTGATGGGGTGTGTATGCAGTCAGTGCCAGTGGCGCTTGCATATACAAAATAAACTGGGAAGAGCCCAACACATATTTCCCCATAACTATCTGTGCTCTTGAAGGGCCTCCACAGTATTTCACCACAACTACACAGGGGGGAAAAACCCTTGCAAAACCTGTGCCAAACAACGCTTATAACTGCTGTAAAAAAAACTGTCATCAGTAGTGTGGTAATAGTGTGGAGTAACATGTTAACAACGCTAATTGTAGATGCCGGTGGGGGGGGGGGGGCATTTACAGGAGACACCACAAGCAATTACCTGGTCGCCCCCGCCCTATAGGACCTCCCCTGAGTATTCTAATACTTCTCACACAAGCAGTGGTGTAGTCTACTTTTTTATGGTGGGTATACTGTATATTTGAGCATTTTTTGAAGTGAGTATACTGTATATACAGTTGAGGACGATATTACTAGCCCCCCTCCTGAAATTAGACATATCTCTTCATTGATCATTGAGAATGATCATTATTAATAAATGTGTGTTATTCTGGAAACAAATACACCATGGAGATAGTATCCAATAAGTTAAATTTGGACTTTTCCATTTTCACAATGAGTTTAAACAAAAAAGTGTAAAAATGGCAAGGACAAAATTATTAGCCCCCTTATCATGAATAGTCAATACAGTGCCATTTATGAACAAAAATTGACACCAGGCACTTTGATTAGTTGTTAACTATGTTGGCACATGTCCTACCAGGGATTTTGGCCCATTTTTTTCATCGCAAATAGTTAAGCTGGTCCAAATGGCATGGATGTTGAGGATGGACATTCATTTTCAGCACTCCTCAAATACTATCTAAAGGATTGAGGTCTGAACCACTCCATGACCATGGTTTTAGTATCCTTGAGGAACATTTGAACTATTTTGGATGCAAGTTTTGGGTTATTATCTTATTGAAAGATCCAGTGAAGATCTTAGCTCCCTCTATGAGCATATTTTTGCAAGGTCACTTTCCACATAATTTTCAGTTTTTATGGTGCCGTACACCCGAACAAGGTTTCCTGTGGCTGAGGCTGCCACAGAATGATGCATCCACCACCATGTTTAATTGTGGAAACCATCTTATAACGATTCAAAGCCTATCCCTTTCTTCACCTGACAGAAGCAGAATTCATGCATCAAAGCAGGTGCAATTGAATATCATCAGATGAAAGCAGAGATGTTCAAAACTCATTTTTGACTTTCAAATGTTCACAGGCAAAGCTCAATAACACTCTGATATGCACTGCCTTTAGTAAAGGGGTTCTTCTGTGATGATGGCCCCAAAGCCCAATATGATGACAAGCCCTAACAACTGTCTTTCTTGGTGGGGGAAAAAACTCCAGGTGAGGCCAGGTCAATAACAATCATCTAGGCAGGTGTCCAATGCTTCTTTGGTCTAATGAGGCCAAGCAGTTTCTACAGTTACACACAGTGGTGGGGCATCAAGTTTAGTCTGTTATTCAGCCTCAGACACAGGGAGTCTGGGTCTGAATCTGGATTGCTGGGTCTTCCAACAACATTGTAACCCAAAGCATAAATTTAGATTAGTTCAGAGGTTCTTCAAGGACACTAAAACCATGCTATTGGAATCACCCGCTCATAGTCCAGTCCTCAATCCCACTGAGAGTCTGTGGTTAATGTCTATGCTCAGCATCCATGCGATTTGGACCAGCTAGAACACTTTGCAGTGAAGAAATGGGCCAAAATCCCTAGTGGGGCATGTGCCAACCTAGGTAGCAACTTATCAGAGCCTGTTATCAGTTTTGGTTCATAAATGCCGCCATATTGACTATTAATGATCAGGGGGCTAATAATTTTGTCCTTGTCATTTTTGCCCTTTTTTGTTTAAACTCATCGTAACAATAGAAAAATCCAAATTCAACTCATTGAACATTATCTCCATCAGTGTATTTGTTTCCAGAATAACAGAAACGGTTAATAATGGTCATTCTTACTGAGAAATCAAGAGAAATGTCTAATTTAAGGAGGGGGGCTCATAATATCATCTCCTCAACTGTATGTGTGCTATTCAAAACAATGGATCAATTTTCAGTGGGTATACTGAAATCCCTGAAATTTAGAAGTAGGTATACTCCGTATACCCGCGTTCTTCGTAGACTACACCACTGCACACAAGGTTCCTTGACCAGGATTTATCTGTGAGTGGCACAGGCATAGGCAGAGGTGACCAAAGTAGAATTAAAAAAAAAAACCCTTCCCTTGTAGTAGTTCCTTCCAACACAAGTAACTGATCTGCTATAGAGCGGTGTACCTGATTCTGTGCTGGTTGGGGGATTCTTTTCAGGTTTTTAGTTTACCGTGTTTTCAGTAACAACATCTAGCTACCACCTCATTAGGTAGGCCTACAATGGAATAGCTCAGGGGTCGGGAACCTATGGCTCTAGAGCCACATGTGACTCTTTTGGGAGCTGTATATGGCTCTTATTTATCTGGGGTTGCCAACCTTCCCTTGAAATACGGAATGGTCCTATATTTATAAATAAAAGTACAGGTTCCATATTGGATTGAAACGAGACATGGGACGTTACAGGAAATTACATCTAAGAAATACACAATTTTCATGGGGAGGACTCCCCGACCCTCGCCATAATGAAGTTGACAGTTGGCAACCCTCTACTTACATGTAATCAATTAAAGCAATAACTTGACAGTACACTCTTAAGATTGTTGGGCTTAATTGAAATACATGCTTTTAATTGTATTCAGTGTTTTTAAAATGGTATGGCTCTCGTGAAATTTTCTTTTGAAAAATTTGGTGTTTATGGCTCTCTCCACTAAAAAGGTTCCTGACTCCTGGAATAGCTGGTGTAACCAGGGCCGTATCTAGCGTGTGTGGTGCCCCTGGGCACTATACCTCCCAGATGCCCCCTTTATGAACAACATTTGAAGAGTTCAGATGCAAAATCCCCTAACTCCATTTCTGAAGACCTGCACTTCTATATATATTTTTTTAGAGAACTCCGTTGTTGGTTTGGTTTACATTCATGTAGCCTACTTAATAATACATACAGTATAAATATATATATATATATATACCATATATATATATAAATATATAAATAAAATAAAGAACTATGCAATTTTGATAGCTTTGTATTAAATAAAAATGAAGATTATTTTCTGAAAAGGCACTTAGGGGGTTTTGCATCTGAACTCTTCATTTGTTAAGCTTGTGTCTTGGGGATGCCCCCTCACTGGACAAAAATAGTTGGTGCCCCTGGGCCCTTATGGATACCCCAGTCCTGGGTATAACCACTGTGTAATATTATGTGCTAGTGTTGCACTGACACCATGAATTCACTTCTAGGTTACTTTTACTTTGGCCACCTCTGTGTAGGCTATACATAGATTAGACATAGATAGGAATAGAGATGCACCGGATCCTGATTTTTAGGATCCTGCCAGATACTGGATCCACTGCTTAAGATCCTGCCGGATCCGGAACCGGATACCGGATCCTACGAAAGGGTTGAAACACATAGTCAACTCGCACACGTGGGCCCTTTTTATTACGTTGGCGCAAACTATTTTTAAGACTCATTGGCTTACTACCACACTGCCTTCAACAGCCGCTTCCAAAGGGCTTTCACATGCAGCGATTGGGGTTGTGAAAGACTGAAAATCCTAGGCTACGTAAAAAGTAGAGATGCCCCAGATCCTGATTTTTAGGTAACTGCCGGATACCGGATCCACTGCTTAAGATTCTGCCGGATCCGGATAGTCTGAAAAACCCTATTATCCTGCCAGATCCGGAACCGGAACTTGGATCCTGTGCATCTCTACATAGTACACAGCCAGAACTAATGGCCAAGTTGTGGCATGGCACTCACGACGAGTATGCAGAATAATTGAACGCAGTTGTGAAGGACTCACACCAGGTGGAATGCACAAGATGTTTGTTTTGGCAAGAGGGAGCCAATTAGAAGGAATGTTGAGCGTCATTCTGACTCTAATGGAATTCTGACTCCTTGTAATGGAATTCAATTAAGCCGCATCCAATATTGCCGCTGCCATTCCATGTTTCAGCAAAGGGTGTTTCATTAAAAAAAAGACATCTGAATAGTAAACAGGGCCCCCAAACTGGGCACACACTAATGTGTCAACACATGCACGCACGCATGCATGCACGCACGCACGCACACACGCACACACGCACGCATGCACACACCGGCCCTAAATACACCAACTGCCATCACACACACGCACACGCACACGCACACACACACACACACACACATGCACACGCATGTACACACACACACACACACACACACACACACACACACACACACACACACACACACACACACACACACACACACACACACACACACACACACACACACACGCAGAGAGACCGAAAAACAATAAATCTCCAAACATGAATATGATGGGGGTGGAAACGTACGCGGAAGTTATTTTTAGATCAAAGGCACAGGCAGAGAGATGAGCAGAAGTACAAGGTTTTCAGCAGAAATTTTGAATGAAATGGTTTTTTTTTCCTGCTATTGACGTCATTCAAATTCTTCAAAAACTTAAAACTTGAAAACTGGGACCTATAATTGAACTTCGTGAAACATATCAAAGCCTTTTCAAAGTGTTACAAAGTTATTAAATTGTGCTATGGCAAAAAAAGAAAAATCTTGGAAAAAAAAAACTTGAAATGGAATAAATAACATTTTAATGGTGTGTGAGTTAAACCTTAGATCTACAAAGAAAAAAAAACTTACGACAAAAGCAAATTAATGAAAGATATTATTTTGATGCTGCGGTTCATTTTTTGAACAGTAAAGGCCAACATCCAAATGGAATGTTGAAATATTTATACTAGATGTCAAAATCATTAAAATTGTACATGAAAAACCCATTCATACATTACATAGGGCCTAATTTATAGACAGGACACCATTCCTAGTTGTGTACTTTATTGTCCATAAGACGTTCGGGTCTTCAACATCTTCAGTGACTGGGGGGAGGCATAAAGACGAAAGACAGTTAAAGGGGTATGCCACTATTTTGGGGCTTAATACAGTTAAAATCGTTGGCTGGGGTTTATAAAGGTGGTAAAGTGTCTTATTTTTCATGTTAAGCGTTGTCTTGCTGTAAGACAAGCTAAAAGAGGAAATATGTCGCTAAGCTAGTGAAAGTCAATAGATCCGTGTAGCATTGTATGCTACACGGATCTATTGACTTTCACTAGCTTAGCGACATGCTCCCTTTTTTAACGAGTCTTAAAGCAAGACAACGGCTTACATGAAAAATAAGACACTTTACCACCTTTATAAACATCAGCCAATGATTTTAACTGTATTAAGCCCCAAAATAGTGGCATACCCCTTTAAGTCTGGCACCGCATGGTCCAGAAAGCTGAGGAATGCAGAGAATCAAACCATCTAGCCAGGCCGCACCCTAGTGATGCAACACCTTCAGCATTGCTTCTAGTCAGGCCAAGAGCAATACAAATATAATTTCTTAGCTCCAGAAAAATCGGTAACTCTTCC